>NW_027514474.1:900000-1032801 GCF_048772815.1 Callospermophilus lateralis
GCTAAAGCTCCAGAAAACAACATATTTTTCAGGTGCCCAACCTCAGAGGCAGTTCTTCAAGAAGTCTTTAGGCCAGCAGAGCTCCATGTTTGTGCAGTGTTTACCCTGTCCCTTACTTTTGGGAACTCCTCTACCACCTCCAGTGTTGTGAACTACTGAGCATATTCCATTCCAGATATGTATTCACAGATTTTCTAACACTTCTCCTCTAATTGTGTCTTACTTGGGGCAAAAGTAATGTCAAGCCATAGTTCTTGATGAGAGTGGGAACATTTTTGTGTAGCACATATTTGCATACACATTGGATTCATTTTCCAATTTTCCATTTGAAATACTGAATCCCTGACACTAACCCCTACCCTACTAGACTCTGACTACTAATCGTAATATCATGGAGAATAATAACCCCATCAGAATAGAAATACAAGCAGTTCAGAGGAGGCATGTTTGGTATTGTTCGACTTGCCTTTTGCATTATATACGGTAGGAGTTATAAATCTAGTCAATTTTTTTGTTGAAATAGTTCTCCGTGTGTTTTTAAAGTTAACAAATATGTGAATTTATTTCTCCCCTTCTCTGTAGCCTAGTCAGCAGATGTATTTTTATATGCATATATAGAATCCTACCTGGTATCACACGTACATTTTTGTGAGGTGGCTGACTTGGCAGATACAAATTGTGAGAAGATATCACTCCTCCTAAACGCTGTTGAAACTGAAAATTCAACCTATGGGTGAGCCTCCTATTTGAACAACATTATACATAAATCCATTTTCAGTAAAACTAATATTGTTGGATCCGTGGATGATATGTATTTCATGATAAATTTCGTTTGGCGTACATAATGCTTCATTGTAATGTCTCTCTGTGTGTATATATATATATATATATATATATACTCTCCAGATTTTTCAAAATATGAAATATATGTGCCTTATTGTGCACTCCCCAAATTCATTCATATTCATGTATGTGGATTTATAATCAACTTTTCAAAAGATTATTCTCAGAAATATTCATCAACCTGAAATACATATTGGTTGCCTAGTACTGAAAACTATCTTCAGTAAATGGTGCATACAAAACATAATATTTCAACTTTGCAAGTTGGCCGCAAATAGAGTGCATCACACCCAGTGTACCACGCCACATTGCAGGTGAATAACGAGTTAAAATGACAAAAGACTATCTTGTTAGGATCTTATAGAAAAATGGGTGTGCACCGAAACCTAAAAGAATGATTTCCACCAACGAGGTCCGGTAATTGAGTCTCAAACGTGAGCTGAATATGCAACCGGAGATCCGGGCTTATTGATCCCTGTGGCCCGCCCCATGGCTGCAGACATCGAGGCACCACCGAGAAGCGACTAGCATCCAGGGAGAAACGTTGCTGCAGATTCTGTGGAATCCTGCCGGCTGACACCGCACTGAGCCCCAGGCCGAGTTCGGGATTTCAGTCAGGGAAGGAAGCTCTACAGTTCTATCCCCCCACAACGGAAAACACAGTGAGTGGGGGGGGGGGGGGGGGGGGGGGGTGGGGGGGGGGGGGGGGGGGGGGGGGGGGGGGGGGGGGGGGGGTGGGGGGGGGGGGGGGGGGCTCATCTCCCATACAGTAGGAAATTTGCATAAAATCTCTCCTAAGCTTTCCAGGGGAGGGATTTTCAGAGAGAGCCTGCATAAAGATTGGGGGGGGGGAACTAGAGGCACCTGACCTTCAACTCCCCCTCCCATCAGTGGTGAAAACGAAATCTGTCTAGCCAGGGATGGGGGAAACGGCAAACGGAAAAAATAATAAAAATAGAGTGCTGGGGTTCCCAATAGACACAATCGACACCCAAGAAACGGCAAGCCAGAGTACAGTTTGAGCTGCCGAGGGCATTACTCAGGGGAAATCTGGTCTAGCAGGAGAAACCAGGACTAGCAGGAGAAACCAGGGGACTAAAGGCCAGGCCCGCGTGACTGGGCGCCTGGAGAACGCTCGCCCGCCGGCAAGAGCCGGCCCGCTGCAGGTGCGACTGGATGGCTGGAGACTGCCTGCCCACCAGCGACCAATCGCCTGCCATATGCCCGCCCTAATGGGTGGCTAGAGATCGCACAACCGCCGGTGACAGCCCACCAGCTGACTGCGCGACTGGACAGCTTGTGACCACCTGCACGCCGGCGACCGGGAGCTGAAACCAAACAGAGACAGTACAGTCCCACACCCCCATGCGAACACCCGGGCAAAGAGCCTGGGGCCCACCATAGCAGAGAGGTGACATCACTGGAGCTCGGCCGTCGGAATTCCTTCCCAGTGGAATCCACTTTAGCATTCACAGTCTACCAACACAAAGGAGAGTCAATAGAGATATATAAAACCAAAACAAATATATAGAAGAGAGCAGAAACACAGCAATCAAATGGAGCTGGAAAGTAATGTGAACTTCATGAAAAAACAAGGGAAAAAGGTGTACAAATAATGCCGGACAACTTAATTTTACAGGAGGACCTAGAATCATCAGAAACAGGGAAAGGGAAAAAACTCAATGCATCCCTAACTCAGATGGAAAGAAATATTAGAGAAGACATGAGGCAGCAAGTCCAAGCAATAAAAGAATATTTTGAAAATGAATTAAACAAACAAATTCAAATGGCAAAGAACGAGCTTCACCAAAAGACAGAGATCTTAAAAAAAATCAAACAGTAATCCTAGGAATGCAGAAAAATATAAACCACATTAAAAATTCAAACGAGAATATTGTAAATAGACTAGATCAAGTAGAAGTCAGAAGATCAGATAATGAATACAAAGTTTATCAACTTGAAAAGAATATAGTCAACACAGAAAAGATGCTTATATCCCATGAGCAATCTATTTAAGAGATATGGGATGTCATAAAAAAACAAATTTGAGAGTCATTAGGATAGAAGAAGGCATAGAGATTCAAACCAAAGGAATGAACAACATATTAAATGAAATAATTCTAGAAAACTTCCCAGAGATGAAAGATGGAATGGATTGCCAAATCCTTGAAGCCTACATGACCTCAAACATTCAAAACCATAATAGACCAACTCCAAGACATAGAATTATGAAGATATCCAACATGCAGAACGTGGATACACGTTCTTCTCAGCAGCAGGATCCTACTCAAAGATAGATCATATATTATGCCATAGGGCAACCCTTAGTAAATATAACGGCGTGGAGATAATACCATGCACCATATCTGATCATATTGGAATGAAACTGGAAATCAATGATAAAAGAAGGAAGGAAAAATCCTACATCATATGGAAAAATGAACAATATTCTACTGAATGTTCAATGGGTTACAGAAGACATAAAGGAGGATATAAAAAATTCTTAGAGACAAATGACTATACAGACACAACATACTGGAATCTATAGGACACAATGAAAGCAGTTTTAAGAGGGAAATTCATTTCTTGGAGTTCTTTCCTCAAAAAAAAAAAAAACAAATAAATGAACTCACACTACACCTCAAAACCTAGAAAAAGAAAAGGAAAACAACAGCAAATGTAGTAGAAGACAAGAAATAATTAAAATTAGAGCAGAAATCAACGAAATTGAAACAAAAAAAACATTGAAAAAATTGATAAAACTAAAAGTTGGTTCTTTGAAAACATAAATAAGATTGACAGGCCCTTAGCCATGCTAACGAAGAGAAGAAGAAAGAGAATTCAAATTACTAACATACGGCATGAAAAAGGCATTATCACAACAGACACTACAGAAATACAGAAGATAATTAGAAAGTATTTTGAAACCCTATATTCAAATGAAATAGAAGATAGTGAAGATATCAATAAATTTCCTAAGTCATACGATGTGCCCAGATTGAGTCAGGAAGACACACACAATTTAAACAGACCAATAACAAAGGAAGAAATATAAGAAGCCATCAAAAGACTACCAACCAAAAAAAGCCCTGGAGCGGATGGGTATAGAGCGGAGCTCTACAAAACCTTAAAAGAAGAATTAATACCAATACTTTTCAAGCTATTTCAAGAAATAGAAAAAGAAGGTGCTCTTTCAAATTCATTCTATGAGGCCAAAATCACACTGAACCCAAAACCAGACAAAAACACTTCAAAGAAAGAAAACTACAGACCAATGTCTCTAACGAACTAGGATGCAAACATTCTCAATAAAATCCTGGTGAATGTAATACAAAAGCATATCAAAAAATTGTGCACCATGATCAAGTAGGATTCATCCCAGGGAAGCAAGGCTAGTTCAATACACGGAAATCAATAAATGCTATTCACCACATCAATAGACTTAAAGACAAGAACCATATGATCATCTTGATAGATGCAGAAAAAACATTCGACAAAGTTCAGCCTCCCTTTATGTTCAAAACACTAAAAAAACTTGCATCCCAGGGAAGCAAGGCTAGTTCAATATACGGAAATCAATAAATGCTATTCACCACATCAATAGACTAAAAGACAAGAACCATATGATCATCTTGAGAGATGGAGAAAAAAACATTCGACAAAGTTCAGCCTCCCTTTATGTTCAAAACACTAGAAAAACTAGGATAACAATGTTGAGTTACCTCAACATTGTAAAAGCTATATATGCTAAACCTCAGGCTAGCATCATCGTAAATGGAGAAAAACTGAAGGCATTCCCTCTAAAATCTGGAACAAGACAGGGATGCCCTCTATCACCACTTCTATTCGATTTAGTTCTTGAAATACTAGCCAGAGCAATTAGACAGACAAAAGAAATTAAAGACATAAAAATAGGAAAAGAAGAACGTAAATTATCGCTATTTGCAGATGACATGATAATATATTTAACAGACTCAAAAGGGTCTACAAAGCAACTGCTAGAGTTAATAAATGAATTCAGCAAAGTGGCAAGATATAAAGTCAACACGCATTAATCAAAGGCATTCCTGTATATCAGCAGCAAAACTTCTGAAATTGAAATGAGGAAAACCACTCCATTCACTATATCCACAAAGAAAATAAGATACTTGGGAATCATCCTAACGAAAGAGGTGAAAGATTTATATAATGAAAACTACAGAACCCTAAGGAAAGAGATAGAAGAAGATCTTAGAAGATGGAAAAACGTACCCTGTTCATGGATAGGCAGAACTAACATCATCAAAATGTTGATATTACCCAAAGTTCTCTACAGGTTTAAATCGGTGCCAAAAAAAATCCCAACAGCATTTCTTGTAGAAATGATAAAGCAATCATGAAATTCATATGGAAAAACAAAAGACCCTGAATACCAAAAGCAATTCTAAGCAGGAAGTGTGAATCTGGAGGTATAGCGATACAAGAGTTCAAACTGTACTACAAAGCAATAGTAATAAAAACATCGTGGTACTGGTACCAAAACAGGCAGCTGGACCAATGGTATAGAATAGAGGACACAGAAACCAATCCACAAAATTACAACTTTCTTATATTTGATAAAGGGGCTAAAAACATGCAATGGAGGAAAGATAGCATCTTCAACAAATGGTGCTGGGAAAATTGGAAATCCATATGCAACATAATGAAACTGAATCCCTTTCTCTCACCATGCACAAAAGTTAACTCAAAATGGATCCAGGAGGTAGATATCAAATCAGAGACACTGTGTCTAATAGAAGAAAAAGTTGGCTACGATCTACATACTGTGGGGACGGGCTCCACATTCTTCAATAGGATGCCCATAGCCCAAGACTTAATAACAAGAATAAACAAATGGGACTTACTTAAACTAAATTGTTTTTTTTCTCAGTAAGAGAAACAATAAGAGAGGTAAATAGAGAGCCTACATCCTGGGAACAAATTTTTACCCCTCACACTTCAGATAGAGCCCTAATATCCAAAATATACAAAAAACTCAAAAAATTAAACAATAAGATAATAAATAACCCAATCAACAAATGGGCCAAGGACCTGAACAGACACTTTACAGAGGAGGACATTCAATCAATGAACAAGTACATGAAAAAATGCTCACCATCTCTAGCAGTCAGAGAAATGCAAATCAAAACCACCCTAAGATACCATCTCACTCCAGTAAGATCGGCAGCCATTATGAAGTCAAACAAAATAAGTGTTGGTGAGAATGTGGGGAAAAGGGTACACTTGTACACTGCTGGTGCGACTGCAAATTGGTGAGGCCAATTTGGAAAGTACTATGGTGATACCTGGGAAAGCTGGGAATGGATCCACCATTTGACCCAGCTATCACCCTTCTCGGACTATTTCCTGAGGATCTTAAAAGAGCGTACTATAGAGATACTGCCACATCAATGATCATAGCTGCACAATTCACAATAGCTAGACTGTGGAACCAACCTAGATGCCCTTCAATAGATGAATGGATAAAAAAAATGTGGCTTTTATACAAAATGGAGTATTACTCTTCATTAAAAAATGACAAAATCATAGAATTTGCAGGGAAATGGATGGCATTAGAGCAGATTATGCTAGGCAAAGCTAGCCAATCCTTAAAAAACAAATGCCAAATGTCTTCTTTGATATTAAAAGAGCAACTAAGAAAAGAACATGGAGGAAGAGCATGAGGAAAAGTTTAACATTAAACAAAGATGAGTGGGGGGGAGAGAAAGGGAGAGAGAAGGGAAAGCATATGGGAATAGTAGGAGACCCTCAATGTTACACAAAATTACATATAAGAGGATTTGAGGGGAAATGGGGGGGAAACAGTGGAGAGAATTGAACAACAGCAGATGAGGTAGAGAGGGAAGATGGGAGGGGAGGGGAGGGGGGATATTGGGGGATAGGAAAGGTCGCAGAATACAACAGTCACTAATATGCTATTATGTAAAAATGTGAATGTGTAACCAATGTGATTCTGCAATTCATATTTGGGGAAAAAATGGGAGTTCATAACCCAATTGAGTCAAATGTATCAAAGATGATATATCATGAGCTTTGTAATGTTTGGAACAACCAATAGAAATAAATAAATAAATAACGGTTTAAAATTGAGTGGGAAGAAATCAGCTAAAAATGGGTTGAGATGCATTCATTTTGCTAAGCAAAACTTTGTTTTGTTTAGTTGTAACTATCACAAATTTATTTTACCAGGAAATTGGCTTTTGAAAATGCACATAAATTGAGATTAAAGGATAATTCACCTACCTTTTTGAAAAATTCATAGCATTTCCTATATTTTTCAAATTTTATTTTTTTCGTGAATATTTTGTCATGGACCAGGTCTAGTCTTAGGCTATTCTTCCAGAATACTACCTCATCTGACAAATTCGTACAATCTGTTGAATTGTTGTTTTCACCTTTTATTTAATAGTTTCTAGCTGATAATGTGTATTTTCTTTATCTTTATTTGTACGTATATACCCAACAATATCTTTGCATTTTATGTTTTACTGGGGAAGAGACTGATCAAAAGCTCTTTGTTATATGTATCAACAATCAGACATTTAGAGCACGCAATTATTCTTAATTTTGCATGAAAATATCTTTGTACTATTTTCTTATACAGATTTAGAATTATTAATATGTCCCTACTGTAATAAGTAATTACTTACAAGAAGAATTAAACAATTGACTTTATATCAATTATGAATATGAAAAGTACTAAAATAAGGATTTGGCAATTAATACACAATTGATAGAAATTGAAATCACAAGAAAGCCATTTAAAATGTCAGTGCATATGGTCCTTAAATAATAGGTAATTCAAAAAACTTTTTTTTAACTCATAAGATTTAATATGCCGTATTACAGCTTAATGTGATATAAAACCTTAAATTATCAGTATTGATAAAAAAGAATGATACCTGTTTATTTAAATATGTTTATTTGATTTTCACTGTAAGATGTTAATTCTGGAAGGCTTGAGAATTAAGAAAGTTTTGGTCTATATTATTTTTAACAGGCTAATCAAAGTACTTTTAAATATATATGTATATATATATATAATATGTAATGCATATGCATGAATATAGATACATATGTATAAAAATGTATTTTAATATATCTATCAGGTGATTATAATTATTAAATTTTCTCAAGAAAAAAACAATGACTATAAAAAACAGTCTTAAATTTAAATTTCATAGCATACTACTGTTTGTAATGACATGAGAGAAAAACAGATATGAAAGGAAAACGAAAAAGGAAGAGAGAGAGAAGGGGGAAAATGAGGAAGAAAGTGAGTAAAGATGAGGGAGAGGCGTGTTCGATGTAACGATAAAAGTGGAGGGGCTGGGTTTGTGGTTCAGTGGTAACATGCTTTTCTAGCATGTGTGGGACACTGTGTTCTATTCTAAGCACCACATACAAATAAACAAAATGAAGGTCAATCACAACTGAAAAAATAAAAAATAAAAAAGTAGAAATATTAACAAAACTCCAAGCTTTTATGAATGTTAAATTTAAAAAAAATTATGTAACATAGCCTTATGTAATTTCTAGACTATCCAAAAGAGTCATTAAATGTTAGATTATTAGTGCAATAACTAAAAATCCATTGCTCTTTCCTCAACATTCTGTGGCATGCTAGTGGTAAAATAAATTCTATTATAACACCAAAAAAAAAAATTTAATATTTCTATAGTAACTGACCCAGTTTAATATCAAGGCTAGCAGATTCCTATGGGACATGATGTGTATTTTGACATTCATTTTTATTCAACACTGGAACATTACTATTTCTTCAGTTTATGCACATCATAGGATATATATTTCATCCACAAGTTCGCTAATTTATACGCATTTGTTTCACTTTCAGTCACTTCCTGCTTCAGAACACATGTATTTCTTATGTTTCTTGACTGCTCTTTTCATGAGACTTCTTTCCAAACACATTATTGTCGATTTCCATTATCACATTTGAAGCAAAACTCACACACCCGTATGATAAACCAAACCCTAATATTACCATTAGATGTACAACTAGCTGGAATGAATGATTGTATATCAATATAAGATTTCTTACTTAGTTTCAGATATCAATTAAATCCATTATTTAAAGTGGAACCAGTTATATTATTTATTCACAGTATGGTCTTTTCATGCATTATCTCTATATTCATAGACACAGGGTACACCTCTTTGTACCCCCAATACTAATTTATACGTCTTCAAAATATTGCTCCCAGAAATGGTGGAAGAAATGCACATGTCACCTGATTTACATATACATTTTATCACAGTAATATTCTGGACACAAACAGCAAAGGTGACACTTATGATTTTACCAAACCTAAATGGAAAGTGAAGATGGATTACTAAAAACATACATGTCCAGGTTGCCTAATGCTCTCAAATGTGAATCCTATTCTTGACTACATATTTGTTTCTTCCTAAGATTATATATTCAACCTCAAGCCCATTGAAAATGTCTAATCTTATCACTCACTTTATCATTTGCCTGATTTCCTAATGTCTCTATTGATATCTGCTTTCCTACATATTTTCCCCAGATTATCACTGTGTCTGACTCTTCACATGTGCTCACATTTACATTCAATCTCTACCAGAAGCCCTATTGCTAAAGAACTTTTGGTCCAAATGCTATACTCACTCTTCGTTCTAAACCTACCGACTATCTTTCTAATAATACCGACTATCCCTTTTTGTCTAGAAGTTCTCTTTGACATTCCATCATTCAAGGTACAAAGTCCTATGCCATTGAACATCGATTTATCTGAGACATTTCTGCAGAACATAATTCAAAGCTAAGAATCCCAATCAAGGGCCCAATGCCCTTCTGGGCTTCAAATCTTACCTAGATTACTGTTTTCATTCTTATATTTCACTTTTACATTCTTGTAAATATTACAGGTTCCCATTACCATTATTCATCCCGCAGAATGATTCAAATCGAACTTTTATTAACCGTAACCATACACTCTTCCCTCAATCAAACTTTACAGAAGAGCAGGGACAGAGTTGCTTTTACAATACAGGAATGTAGGGGTTCTTAAACCTGCTGAGATCCTCAAAGGTCCATGCAGAAATGATCCCTGGAGAAGATGTAGGCAGCTATGAAGGAGTTGAGAGAGCAAAAGTCATCTTGCATGGCAAACCCCCTTGTCAGGATGAAGGGATGTGTCTGAATCAGTCTCTCTATTCTAAATGTAGAGAAGATGGACCAAACCAGGCCTGTGTGGGGAGATGTTCCCAGGCGCCTATGTTTCATATACCATTCTATCTTGTGAAATTGTCACCGAAAGTAGGGGCAGCCTCTATCTCATGGGACCCTTGGAAGCAAATGTTAAATCAAAGTGATTGCCAAGGTAGTGACCTCATGCAGTTCCTGAAGAAAGTGACCTACCTCACTTCCTTGGTGATGTAACTATCTGAACTTGGAATCCAAGATGCCAGGCTCCCAGAGCCAGTCCCAGTCCCAATCCCAGTGGGCTCACTTGTTTGGATGTACCAAGGACAGAGTCAGTATTTCTTGGTATCTACTGATGTGAGGATTGCCAAATGCCAGGACAGATCTGAAGAGGGGCCTTTCCTGAGAAAGCAGGTAGTGGCTCACCGCTGGCTCCTGAGAACTTCACAGAGTTGGCAAAGGAGACAGATCTGAGACTTGACAGGACATTTCATTGGAACATAATATCGCCCAACAGACAGAGGACACTCCAGATAGTCAGAGACATACTTGCGGGAAGGAGATGCCTTTGTGAGTGTGAGTGTCAGTTTGTGGTTTGTCTCATATTCTGAGAATAGGTAGGAAAGACAGTTTGTTTGGTTTGGAATAGACTGTTTCTAGTAAGTTTTTTGACAAGGTGAGTGATTCTATATCTGTGTATCCCACTGTGTCCGTGGTTGTAGACATTAGAAAAGAGAATGCATCAATGGATATGTCCTGTCTAGTAGAAAGCTTCCCAGCATTCATCCTGCCCAATTTATGAATGAATTGCAGCTTGCCTTATGGATGGACAACACCTACTATCTTCCTAAGTTTCTGTTTTCTTCCTGAATTCTGGCCACTCTGCAGAATAGGCTCATGGTTTTGTGTCCAAGATATGTACCACCTCCAAGCTCTGTGACATGCCCATGTACTGGATAGTGGTAAGGAATGGGAACATCTCAGAAAACTCAGATATCAGTGTGACCAGGAAATTCTCAGTGGAGAAACCCTGCTTTGGGCCATTCTCTTACCTATGTTTCTGTTGCCCTGAATGTCAGGAAGGTCTTTGCCTCAGGCCACCTCTTTGTGAAGCCTGAAGAAAACAGTTTTCAAATGGAAATGAATGGCCATCTCCTGTGGCTCTTTGCTTAATTTCTTTGGAAAGGGATGTGTCTTAATCAGCCTCTTGGACCTGTGTGAGGTTGTGGCTTAGATTCTCAGCACCTGATGGATCTAAAGAAAGATCCCATGTGTGCATCCAAACCAAAATGGCAAAAAGATCCGTAATGGTAGATGAAGTGTCTTGCGTTCCTTTGTTAGGTTCCTGACCTACATCAAGTGAGAATAGGGATCCTTTGGGTCAAATGAAATCTTCAAAGCCCTAAAGAAGTGCTTGGGTTTTCTCATTATTCCAAATCACATAAAGAATCTATACCTGACAGGCAGTAGGCTTCAAAATGGAGAAGCAGAGCAGTATTAACTGCAGTCCTATTTTATCACTCCTGCTTCAAATGCAGGGTGTCCAGGCCCCCATGACGTTAGGCAAATTAGGGGTAAGAGAGCTTATTTTGGACACTAACACATACCCCACTAGACTCTGACTACTAATCCTAACATGATGGAGAATAATAACCAAAACAGAATAGAAATACAAGCAGTTCAGAGGAGTCATGTTGTATAATTGGACTTGCCTTTTGCATTATATAGGGTAGGAATTATAAATCTAGTCAATTTTTAATTAAAACAGTTCTCCATGTGTTTTTAAAGTTAACAAATATGTGAATTCCTCTCTCCCTTTCTCTGTGGCCTATTCAGCACATGTGTTTTTATATGCACATATAGAATCCTACCTGGTATCACATGTACATACTTGACAGGTTGCTGACTTGGCAGATGCAAATTGTGAAAAGAGATCACTCCTCTTAATGCTGTTGGAACTGAAAATTCAAACTATTGGTGACCTTCCTAGCTGAACAAAATTATATATAAATCCATGTTCAGTAAAAAGTATATTTTGGGATGTGTGGATTATATATATTTCATGATAAATTTTGATTGGCATATATATTGCTACTTTTTAATGTCTGTGTGAGTGTGTGTGTGTGTATATATATATATATATATATATATATATATATATATATATACACTCTCCAGATTTTTGAAAAAATGAAATATATGTGTCTTATTATACACTCCCTAAATTTATTCATGTTCATGTATGTGGATTTATTACCAACTTTTCACAAGATTATTCTCAGAAATATTCATCCACCTGAAATACATATTTGTTTCCTAGTACTGAAAACTAACTTCAGTGAATGATGCATACAAATTCTAATGTTTCTACAGTTACTGACCAAGTTTAAGATCAATGCAAGTAGATTCCTATGGGACATGACATGTATTTTGATGTTCATTTTTTTTCAACACTGGTACATTATTATTTCTTCAGTTTATGCACATCATAGGATATATATTTCATCCACAAGTTCGCTAATTTATATCAATTTGTTTCACTTTCAATTACTTCCTGCTTCAGAACACATGTATTCCTCCATGTTTCTTAACTAGTCTCTTCATGAGACTTCTTTACAAACACATTAGTTTCGATTTCCATAATTACTTTTGAAGCAAAACTCACACACCCTTAATGACAAACCATAACCCTAATATTACCATTAGATGTATAACTGATAGGAATGAATGACTGTGTATCAATATAAGATTTCTTATATATTTTAAGATATCAATTTAATGCATTATTTAAAGTGGAATCAGTTATATTGTTTATCCACAGTATCATCTATTCATGCATTATCTCTATATTCATAGACACAGGGTACACCTCTTTGTACCCGCAATACTAATTTATACATCTTCAAAATATTGCTCCCTGAAATGGTGGAAAAAATACTTATGTCACCTGATCTACATATACATTTTATCACAGTACTATTTTGGATACAAAATGCAAAGATCACACATATGTTTGTACAAAAGCCTAAATTGAATGGGAGCATGGATTACTAAAAACATTGATGTCTAGGTTGCCTAATTCTCTCAAATGTCCATCCTATTGGTGACTACATATTTGTTTCTTTGAAGATTATATAGTGAATATCAACCCTGTTAAAATGTCTAATCCTATCACTCACTTTATACTTTGCCTGATTTCCTACTGTCTCTATTGATGTTTCCTTTCCTACATATTTTCCCCAGTTTACCTATGTGACTGACTCTTCACATGTGCTGACATTGACATTCATTCTATTACCGAAACCCTATTGATAAAGAACTTTTGGTCCATATCCTGTACTCACACTTCTTGCAAAACCTACTGACTATCTTCCTAATCCAATGGACTATCCCTGTTTGAGTGGATGTTCTTTTCTACAATCTATCATCCAAGGTACAAGGTCCTATGTCATTGATTATCGATTTATCTGAGACATCACTGCAGAACGTAATTCAAAGCTAAGTATCCCAATCAAAGGCCCAATGCCAATATGGACTTTAAATCTTACTAAATTTCTGTTTTCATACATATTTTCAACTCTATATTCTTATATATATCACAGATTCCCAATACCATTATTCATCCAGCAAAATGGTTCCTAACCCAAAACAAACATGTAATTAACCCTAACCATAAACTGTTCCCTCAATCTACCTTTATAAAAGAGCAGGGACAGAGTTGGTCTTACAATACAGGAAAGTAGGGGATTGTCCACCTGCTGAGAACCTCAAAGGTCCATTCAGAATTGATCCCTGGAGAAGATGTAGGGAGGTATGAAGGTCCTGAGAGATCAAAAGTCATCTTCCATGGCAAACAACCTGGTCAGGATGAAGGCTTTTGTCTGAATCAGCCTCTCTCTTCTTAATGTAGATAAGATGGACCAAATGAGGCCTGTGTGGAGAGCTGTTCCCGGGTGCCTATGGTTGATATACCATTCTAACTTGTGAAAGTGTCACAGAAATACGGTCAGCCTACATGTCATGGGAACCTTGGATGCATGTGTTAGGACAAACTGGTTGCCAAGGCAGTAACCTCATTCAGTTCCTGAAAGAAGTTACCTCACCTCACTTTTTTGGTGATGGCACTTTCTGAACTTGGGATCCAGGAAGCCAGGCATCTAGAGCCTGTCTCAGTCCCAGGCCTAGTGGTCTCACTTGTTTGATTTAACAAGGACAGAGTCAGTCTTTCTTGGTATCTACTGATGTCAGGATGGAATAAATGACAGGAAAGCTCTGAAGAGGGGCCTTTCCTGACAAAGAAGGTAGTGGCTCACTGCTGGCTCCTGACAACTTCACAGAATTGCCCATGGACACCAGATGTGAGATAGGAGAGGCTATTTGGGGGAACATAGTATGGCCTATCAGTCAGAGAACACTCCGGATAGTCACAAACCTACTTGGAGGAAGGAGGTGCTTATCTGGCTGTGGGTGTCGGTTTGTGGTTTTTTTCTCATGCTCTGAGAATATGTCTGAAAGTCGGTTTGTTTGGTTTGGAGTAAAGTGTTTCCAGAAAGTCGTATGAAATGGCGAGTGTTTCTATGTCTGTGTATCTCACTGTGTCCGTGGTTGTAGACATTAGCAAAGAGAATGCATCAATGGATGAGTCTTGTCTAGTAGAAAGCTTCCCAGCATTCATCCTTCCCAATTTATGAATGGACTGCGTCTTGCCTTATGGATCGGCAACACCTGCTATCTTCCTAAGTTACTGTTTGCTTCCTGAATTCTGGCCACTCTCCAGAATAGGCTCATGGTTTTGTGTCCAAGATATGTACCACCTCCAAGCTCTGTGACACGGCCATGTATTGGTTAAATGAAGGGCATGGCGAGCATCTCAGAAAACTCAGATATCAGTGTGACCAGTAAAGACTCAGTGGAGAAACCATGCTTTGGGCCTTTTCCTTACCTATTGTTCTGTTGCCCCTTGACCTTGTGTAATTCTGTGGCTTAGATTCTCTGAACCTGATGGATCTAAAGAGAGATCCCATGTATGCATCCAAAAGCAAAATGTCCAAAAGAGCAATCATTGTGGATGAAGTCTCTCTCCTTCCTTGGTAAGGTTCCTGACCTCCATCAAGTGAGAATAGGGCTCCTTTGGGTCAAATAAGTTCTTCAAAGCCCTGCAGATTCTAGCCCATAGGTGACTGGGTTTTCTCATGACTCCAATTCACATGAAGAATCTAAATCCCACCATCAGTAGGCCTCAAATTTAAGAAGCAGAGCAAAATAAATGGCAGGCCTATTTGATCACTCTTAGTTCACAGGAAGGGTGTCCAGGCCACCCTGACTTTAGGCAAATGAGGGGCAAGGGAGCTTATTTTGGACACTGTCTTGGGCTGCACCCCTCACGGAAACCTCCAGCCAGAGGTTATGATGAGTGTCTGTATGGAAGAAAATGAGGGCCATGTGGGAGTGTTTTGGTTTTAATTGTAGTCATTTTTGTGGCGGTTAGTAGAGATGACATGGTCCACCTTGGCTTGAACTTTGGTGGGATTCCGCATAAAGACTGAGTTCTCGTACTGAACTCAGAGAAGTATTGCCATGAATAGTGTTGGAATTTTAGGAGGCCACGCACAATAGTCGCCCTTGGAAACTGAGATCTAGGCCCAGGGTAGCTATTCACAGAGCACTAGAAATCTCAGCCAGGATATCACATGATTTTATTCTGAAAAACTTGGCAACCATTGTTGAGAGTCAAAACACACATGGACCTCACATTGTAGACCTCAATTTTCAAGGATTCATGTGACCTTTTGGCCACTCTTTGGGAAGCCTTTCCTGTGAGACATCTCCAGATATTTCATTGAAATGAGCTTCCTCACCATTTAATAGTTCCAGAATGCCTCCAACTTCATCCTTGAAAAATGGCTAGGTCAATATATCATGAAATTTTTAAAATTCCCGTGACAAGTTGGCACTGGAGATTCTTTGAATATCTTGTGGCTGATCATGAGAATAACAGTCAGTGCCTTGATTGACTGGTTTTCATAAAAATTGTGCAGAACAGAGATGCCAGGAAGTTGGAGCCTCCTGAGGAGTGGGCCTAGAGCAGTGGTGGGCAGGTGTGTGATAAAACATCTGCGGTGTGGTCATGTGGATCTGCCTTTGGCTTCCAAATTGCTTGTGACTGATATGGTGCAGCCAGCAGTCCCTTCAATGTAAAGGCATCTTGTTATATATAGAGGTTTTAGGGAAATATTAAGAATCAGGTTGCTATGGTCAAGGGGGCAACTATGTGGGATATAAGCCTGTTTGGTGCATTCTCCTGCAGACCCTGACCCACCACACGTGACAGAACTCCCTCACGCACAGAGTAACAGTTGAATTCTTTGTATTTCATGAAACAAATACCAAAATCCCAGTGCAGCACCAAGAAACAACACGAAAAGTGGAGAATGACCAAATAGCTTCACAGGCCCATGTGGATACACTTAGCCCCCCGTGTCCACAGTTTACCTACAAAGAGAGTATTCAGCACTGCTGACTCATGTTCAGTGGAAAATAAGAAACCATGTCCTTCAGGTCACATAGATGAAGACCCTGATTTGATGGTCTCACTACAAACGAAGCTGAAGCTCCCGACAACAACATATATTCCAAGTGCCCAACCTCAGAGGCAGTTTCTCAAGAAGTCTTTAGGCCAGCAGAGCTCCATGTTTTTGGAATGATTACACTGTCCCTTACTTTTGGAATCTCCTCTACCTCCTCCAAGGTTGTGAACTCCTGAGCATATTCCATTCCAGATATTTATTCACAGATTTTCTAACTCTTCTCTTCTAATTGTGTCTTACTCTGGGCGATTGTAATGTCAAGGCATTGTTCTGGATGAGAGTGGGAAGATTTTTGTGTATCACATATTTACATACACATTGGATTCATTTTCCAATTTTCCTTTCAAAATACTGAATACCTCACACTAACACCTACCCTACTAGACTCTGACAACTAATCCTAATAAGGTAGAGAAAAATAAACCAAAAAAATAGAAATGCAAGCAGTTCAGAGAAGGCATGGTGTATAGTGGAATTGCCTTTTGCATTATTTAGGGTAGGAGTTATAAATCTAGTCAATTATTTGTTAAAATATTTCTCCATGTGTTTTAAAGTTAACAAATATGTGAATTCCTGTTTCCCTGTCTCTGTAGCCTATTCAGCACATGTATTTTTACATGCAATTATAGAATCTTACCTGATACCACACGTACATTCTTGTGAAGTGGCTGACTTGGCAGATAAAAAATTTTAAGAGATCACTCCTCCTAAGCGCTTTAGAACTGAAAATTCAACCTATGCGTGAGCTTCCTAGTTGAACAACATTATACATAAATCCATGTTAAATAAAATAAATATTTTTGGATCTCTGGATGATATAAATTTCATGCTGAATTTCCTATAGCATATATTATGCTATTTTTAATGTCCGTGTGTGTTTCTGTGGGTGTATGTGTATATATATAAATTCTCCAGATTTTTCAAAATATGAAATATGTGTCTTATTATAAACTCCCTTAACTCATTCATATTCAAGTATGTGGATTTATAATCAAATTTTCTCAAGAGTATTCTCAAAATATTCTTTCTCCTGATATACATATTTGTTTCTTAGTACTGAAAACTAACTTTAGTGAATGGTGCATACAAATCCTAATATTTCTACAGTAGCTGACCTAGTTTAACATCAATTCAAGTAGATTCCTATGGGACATGATGTGTATTTGGATGTTCGTTTTATTCAACACTGGTACATTACTATTTCTTCAATTTATTCACATCATGGGATATATATTTCATCCACAAGTTCGCAAGTTTATAGGCATTTGTTTCACATTCAATCATTTTCTTCTTCAGATCACATGTATTCCTCCATGTTTCTTGACTGGTCTTTTTATGAGACTTCTTTCCAAACACATTATTTTCGATTTCTAGGATCACTTTTGAAGCAATACTCACACACCTTTCATGATAATCCATAACCCTAATATTACATTTAGATGTATTACTGGTTGAAATGAATGATATTATATCAATACAAGATTTCTTATAATATTTCATATATTAATTCAATGCATTATTTAAAGTGGGAACAGTTAAATTATTTATTCAAAATGTGGTCTATTCATGCATTATGTCTATATTCATGGACACAGGGTACACCTCTTTGTACCCCCAATACTAATTTATAGCTCTTGAAAACCTTACTCCCAGAAATGCTTGAAGAAATGCTCATGTCACCTGATCCACATATACATTCTATGACAGTAATATTCTGGACAAAAAATGCAAAGGTCACACTTATGATTGTACCAAAGCCTAAAAGGAAAGTGAACATGGATTACTAAAAGCATCCATGTCCAGGTTTCCTAATGCTCTCAAATGTCAATCCTAATGGTCACTGCATATTTGTTTCTTCTTAAGATTATATATTCAAACTCAACAGTGTACAAAATGTCTAATCCTATCACTCACTTTATACTTTGCCAGATTTTTTAAAGTCTCTATTATTATCTGCTTTTCTACATATTTTTCAAAGTTCATCATTGTGACTGAATTTTCATATGTGCTGACATTTACATTCACTCTCTAACTGAAACCCTATTGCAAAAGAAATTTCCGTCCAAATCCTGTACTCACTCTTCTTCCAAAACCTACCGACTATCTACCTAATCCTACCGACTATCCCTTTTTGACTGGATGTTCTCTTCCTCATTCAATCATCCAATGTACAAGGTCCTATGCCATTGTAAATGGATTTATCTGAGACATCTGTGCAGAACCTAATTCAACACTACGTATCCCAATCATGGGCCCAATGCCCTTCTGGGCTTCAAATCCTAGATTTCTGTTTTCATACATATATTTTGCCAATATTATTTAATAAATATCGCAGGTTCCCAATACCATTATTTATCACTCAGAATGATTCCTAACAAAATTGAACCTGTTATTACCCAAACCATACACTGTTCCCTCAATCTAACTTTGTAGAAAAGCAGGGACAGAGTTGACCTTACAATACAGGAGTGTAGGGAAACTTCCACCTGCTGAGAACCTCAAAGGTCCATGCAGAAATGATCCATGGAGAAGATATAGGCAGCTATGAAGGACCTGAGGGAGGAAAAGTCAACTTCCATGGTAAACAACCTGGTCAAGATGAAGGGATGTGTCTGAATCAGCCTCTTTCATCTTAATGTAGAGAAGATGGACCAAACCAGGCCTGTGTGGAGAGCTGTTCCCGGGTGCCTATGGTTGATATACCATTCTAACTTGTGAAAATGTCAGAGCGAGTAGGTGCATCCTCCATCTCATGGGACTCTTAGAAGCAACTTTTAGGACAAAGTTGTTGTCAAGGCAGTGACCTCATTTAGTTCCTGAAGGAAGTGACCTCACCTCACTTCCTTGATGAAGGAACTCTCTGAACTTGGAATACAGGAAGTCAGGCACCCAGAGCTAGTCCCAGTTCATGTCCCAGTGTTCAAACTTGTTTGGATTTTCCAAGGACAGAGACAGTCTTTCTTGGTACCTACTGATGTGAGGATAGCCTAATGCCAGGAAGGTCTGAGGAGGGGCCTTTCCTGAGAAAGAAGGTACTGGCTCACCGCTGGCTCCTAACAGCTTCACAGAGTTGGACACGGAGACCAGATCTGAGACAGGACAGACCATTATGGGGGAATATATTATGGCCCACCAGTCAAAGGTCACTCCATATTTTCACAGACCTACTTGGGGGTCTGTGTGGGTGTGGGTGTGGGTGTGGGTGTCGGTTTGTCATTTTGTCTCATGTTCTGAGAATAGGTAGGAAAGTCGTTTTGTTTGGTTTTGTGTGAAATGTTTCTAGTAAGTCTTTTGACAAGGCGAGTGTTTCTATGTCTGTGTATCCCACTGTGTCCGTGGTTGTAGACATTAGAATAGAGAGTGCATCAATACATATCTCCTATCTAGTAGAAATCTTACCAGCATTCATCCTCTCCTATTTATGAATGGTCTGCGGCTTGCCATATGGATCGGCCACTCCTAATATCTTCCTAAGTTCCTATTTTCTTTCTGAATTTTGGCCAAACTCCAGAATAGGCTCATGGTTTTGTGTCCAAGATATGTACCACCTTTAAGCTCTGTGACATGGCCATGTACTGGATAGCTGAAGGCAATGGTGAGCATCTCAGAAAACTCAGATATCAGTGTGACCAGGAAAGTCTCAGTGGAGAAACCCTGCTTTGGGCCTTTTGCTTACCTATTGTATTATTGCCCTGAATGTCAGGAAGGTCTTTGCCTCAGGCCACCCCTTTGTGAAGACTGAAGAGTTTTCAAATGGAAATGAATGGGCATCACCTTTGGCTCTTGGCTTAATTGCTTTGGAAAGGGATGTGTCTGAATCAGCTTCTTGGCCCTTTGTGAGGTTGTGGCTTAGATTCTCAGCACCTAATGGATCTAAAAAAATCCCATGTGTGCATCCAAAACCAAAATAGCCAAAAGAACAGTCATTGTGGATGAAGTCTCTCACCTTCCTCTGTAAGGTTCCTGACCTCCATCTTTGAGAATAGTGATCGTTTGGGTCAAATGAGTTCTTCAAATCACTACAGAGCCTAGGCCATAGGTGTTTGGGTTTTCTCATGACCCCAATTAACATAAGGAATCTAAACCCCACAGTCATTAGGCCACAAAATGGAGAATCAGAGCAGTATTAAGGGCAGGCCTCTTAGATCACTCCTGGTTCACAGGAAGGATGTCCCTGCCACACTGACTTTAGGCAAATGGGAGAAAGGGACCTTATTTTGGATAGTGTCTTTGGCTTTGGCCCTCATGGAAACCTACAGCCTGAGGTTATGATTAGTGTCTATATGGAAGAAGATGAGGGCCATGTGGGAGTGTTTTGGTTTTAATTGTGGTCATTTTTGTGGCCGTTGGAAGAGATGACTGAGGCCACCTGGGCTTGAACACTGGTGTGATTCCCCTTAGAGACTGAGTTATGGAACTGACCTCAAAGAAGTATTGCCATGTATTGTGATGGGATTTTAGGAGCCACACATGAGAGTCGCCCTTGGAAACTGAGATCAAGGCCCAGGGTGGCTTTCCACAGAGCACTGGGAATCTCAGGAAGGATATCACATGATTTAATTCTTAAAGAATTGGCAGCCATAGTTGCAAGTCAAAACACAAAAGGATCACACATTGTAGACCTCAAACACCTGGCTTAATGTGACCTTTTAGCCTGTCGTTGGGAAGCATTGCCTGTTAGAATTCTCCAGAGATTTCATTGAAATGAGATTCCTCTCCATTTAATGGTTCCTGAATGAATTAAGCCCCACAGTGCCTCAAACTTCATCCTTGAAAAAAGGCTAGATAAATACCATTAAATTTTTGAAATTCTCATGAACAGTTGTCAGTGGAGAACCTTTGGATGTCTTATAGATGATCATGAGTGTACCAGACAGTGCCTTGATTGACTGGGTTTCATGAAAATCGTGTAGAACAGAGATGCCAGTAATTTGGAGCCCGATGAGTATTCGGCCTAGAGCAGTGGAGTGTAGGTGTTTGTTAAAACATCTGTGATGGGGTCATGTGGATCTGCCATTGGCTTCCAAATGGTTTGTGACTGACATGGTGCAGCCCCCATACCCTTGTATGTAAAGGCATCTTGTTATACGGAGAGGTTTCAGGGCAATGTTTAGAATAAGATTTCTATTGTCAAGGGGGCAAGCTATGTGGGATAGAAGCCTGGTTGGTGCACTCTCCTGCAGACCCTTAACCGACACACGTGACAGAACTCCCTCCAGCACTCTGTCCTAGTTGACCTTCTCGTATTTCATGAAGCAAATACCAAACTCCCAGTGTAGCTGCAAGAAACACCATGAAAAGTAGAGGAAGACCAAATGGCTTCAAAATGGGAGACATTTTGCCCCCAAATGGCAACAAATTACCTACAAAGAGAGAATTCAGCCCTGCTGCCTCATGTTTATTGGAAAAAAAGAAACCATGTGCTCCAGGTTACACAGAAGCAGACCCAGATTTGATGGTCTCACTACAAAGGAAGTTAAAACTCCTGACAACAACATATATTTCAAGTGCCCAACCTCAGAGGCAGTTTCTCAAGAAGTCTTTAGGCCAAGAGAGCTTCATGTTTGTGGAGTTTTTACCATGTACCTTACTTTTCGAAACACCTCTACCACCTCCAAGGTTGTTAACTACTGAGCATTTTCCATTCCAGATGTGTATTCACAGATTTTCTAACTCTTCTCCTCTTATTGTGTCTTACTTGGGGTGAAGGTAATGTCAAGGCATTGTTCTGAATGAGAGTGGGAAGACTTTTGGGTAGCATATATTTGCATACACATTGGATTCATTTTCCAATTTTCTATTCGAAATACTGAATCCCTGACTGTCAGAGGTAGAAGGAATTCTCCTTCAAAGAATAGCCTGACACTTACAAGAAACAGCCACCAGGAGACATCCTGTAGCCATCTGTCTCCCTGAGACATCCTGTGCCCATCTGTCTTTCTGAAACTTCCTGAGGTTATCTCACCTTGTGAAGACATCTAGGAAGTGCCGATAAGAGAGATTTCCCACATCCAGCATACAAATACCCCTGTGTGAACAATAAAAGTTTGCAGCTTGATCAGAACTCCTGTCTTGCTGTCATCTCTCGTGTCTCTTGTCCCTTCATTCCTCCCTATCTAGGTTCGCTGCCCACGTTGATGTGTCCTGCCGGCCGGGACATCTGGCGCCCACTGACTGGGGCTCGAGCTTTTGATTGAGGGGGACCCCGTCCTCCTGGAAGATTTGGTCAAGCGGAGCTTGCAATAACCGCAGAAGACACCACCGAGAGACAGATCCAGGAGGAGGGTGGGATGACACACGGTGATTGACCCACCATGGGGCAAGCAGTTTCGTCACATGATTTGTTTTTGTCAGGCTACAAGGAGTCCTTCCAGACATGGGGGCGCATATTAAGAAAAAAGACTTAAATTTTTTTTCTTTTCACACATAAGAGAGCAGTGTCCATGGTTTCCTCTTGAAAGGACCATTGATGGTAAAAGATGGCTTAGAGTAGGAGACTGTTTAAAAGATTATTATGAATCCTTTGGCCCAGAAAAAGTGCCTGTTCCCACCTTTTCTTACTGGAACTTAATTAATAGAATTCTTAAAAGTTCACCCTTTGACAATGGTACCTTAAAAGTTGTCAAGGTTGGGAAAGAGACTATGCAAATACTTCTCATATCCCCTCGGCATGCCCATCAGTTAGTATAGACATAGACCCTTCTCAGGCTCCCCAGGACCGTGGGAACCTTCCTGGTCCCCCTCAAAATACCACCCTAATGAATAAGGCTCCAATGATTACCAACTGTCTTTATCCAGTTTTAAATACCGGAGACTCATTGACCCCTGTAGAGGAGGCTACCTTGGAGAAGGAAGCAGCTCGCTACCATTCAGAAGACCCTCCACCTCTCAAGACCCTGCCACAGCCTATAGGACTTACACATCCACCTCCCTGCTATATCCCTCCTGCCTTTTGTGCTCTGGCCCTTCAGGGAACAAATGCCCCCCCCCGATATTTTCTCCCCACTTCCCTTGCCTAAACTGGCTCCTTTGTGAGCATCCTTTCAACATACACAGGAACAGATCCAACCTTTAAAAGAATTAAGATCCCTTCACTCTGAGCTCTGTTCATTAGCCTTAGGTATGGAGTCAAAGCAACTGGCCTACAGTGGTCTAATACAAAGGCGAAGCCACTCCATTGACCTGTGCTCGCCTTCCCAGTAACCACCAGTCTGATAGATAAGCCTACCCAGGCTGAGGTCAAAGAATTAGACGAGGATAAAGAGGAGGAAGCGGGGAAATGGATTAAGAAGATCAGGACTCAGAGGATGAGGAGTTCAGCCCTAGGCAGGCAGGAACCCAGAGTCTACAAAAAATTAAGCCTGCATTTTCCTGAAAAACTTAAAAAGACTTGTGCTCACTATGGCCCCATTGCACCCTACACGTTGGCTTTATTAGAAAGCCACAGCACACAATGACTTACTCCCAATGATTGGAAATTTTTAGACCAAGCTACCCTCAGTGCCAGAGACTTCCTGTTATGGAATGCAGATTTCAAAGAGCACTGTAGGGAAACTGCTCAAAAAATTTTAACTAAGGCCTTCTCTAAATCCAGGACTTATGTTAAGCTAGTGGGCAATGAGCCTTTTGACAATAAAACTAAACAGGCACATTTCCCTGCTGGACTTTTGATGCAGATTCAGATGGCTGGCTTACATTCTTGGAGACACCTCCCTCAAAAGCCTCGGCTACCACTTCCCTGGCAAAAATTTGACAAGGGCCCGACGAGCCTTATAGCGACTTTGTTCCCCGGCTTAACCTAGCTGTGGAATGCTTGCTTGGACCAAGCGAAAGCAAAAGCGCTTTTGTAAAACATCTTGCCTTTGAAAACGCCAACCCGGCATGTCAGGATGTTCTTCAACCACATAAGGATAAAGGGAAACTTTCTGACTTTATTAGACTCTATGCAGGGGTAGGTGCAGCCCATGCCATGGGTCTTGCCCTAGGTGCCACCTTTACCAAGACCTTTCACAATCCTGGCTCACGTACTTGCTTTACTTGTAAACAACCTGGCCATTTTGCACGCAAGTGTCCGACAGGCAAAAAAAGCCTAGGAATAGCGTCTCCTTCAACTGGGGCTATACCGCCCCAAGCTATCCTTTGCCCTAGATGTGGTAAAGGTCATCACTGGGCCAGTGAGTGTAGATCTAAGACAAATGCCCTCAGACAGCCTATTTTTTCCTGCTTCTTGGGAAACTCCCTGCGGGGCCAGCCCCGGGCCACGACATCCCCCAGGACAAACCCAGGGGCAATAAGATTTGTTCCCTCCCAAACTCCCAACCTACCTCAAAATTCTTCTCCACAATTGCCTCCCTCCAACTAGCCACTCCAGGCAGCACAGGATTGGACCTCTGTGCCACCACCAATACTATATTGGACTCAATGCAAGGACCCCAGATAATACCCACTGGAATTATGGGTCCCCCTCAATCTCATATGTGTGCCCTTATTTTTGGGAGAGCCTCTACTAACTTACATGGTGTTCAGGTCTTCCATGGCATTAATAATAATGATTTCACTGGAGAAAAAAAATACTGGCCACAGCTATTAATGGAGTTGTGGCCATCCCAGCACGAACAAGTCTTGCACAATTAATACTCCTTCCCTTGAATCCAGGAGGCACTTCCACCGCCCAAACCTACCGCAGGGGACTGCCTCTTTGGGCTGCTCTGATGTAAATTTGGTTCAACCCGTTTCTCACAAAAGACCCACAATTTCCTTACTTATTGAAGGAAAGGAATTCCAAGGAATTCTAGATACTGGAGCTGATGACACAATTATTTCTCAAAAATATTGGCCATCAGCTTGGACCCTCACCTCATCCTTGACTGACCTTAAAGGGATAGAACAGTCAAAAAATCCTCTGGTCAGCTCTACGGCTCTTAGCTGGACTTATAAAGAGGGTAATAAGGGAATTGTCACTCTTTTCGTTGTTCCTGACCTCCCTGTTAACCTATGGGCCCGAGATATTTTGAGTCAAATGGAAGTTATTCATGCCAGTCCCAATTCCATGGTAACTCATCAAATGCTTCATATAAATTTTGTCCCTGGTACAGGCCTTGGGAGATTGAGACAAGGACTGGTTGAGCCAATAAAACCCATACAAAAAACAAATACATATGGACTTGGGTATTCGGATTTTTAGTGTCGGTCTCTGACTCTCCTGTACCCCATGGAGATAAAATTATTTGGGAAACTCAGACTCTTGTGTGGGTGCATCAATGGCCACTTACCCAAGAAAATATGGAGGCTGCCTCCATGTTAGTGCAGGAACAGCTGGCAGCCGGCCATGTAGAGCCCTCAACCTCAACATCGAATACTCCAATTTTTGTTATCAAGTAAAAATCAGGCAAGTGGTGCCTTTTACAATATTTGTGTGCCATTAATAAAGCTATGTGCCCAATAAGAGCACTACAGCCAGGCATTCCCACACCAGTGGCTATTCTCAAAAACTATTGTAAAATGATTATTGAGTTAAAAGATTGTTTTTTTTACCATTCCTTTACATCCTGCGGATAGACACTATTTTGCCTTTAGTCTCCCTCGCATTAATTTTCAGGGCTCTATGCAGAGATTTCAATGGAAGGTTCTTCCCCAAGGTATGGCCAACAGCCCTAGTCTTTGCAAAACTACGTTGCTCAAGCAGTAGACCCTGTGAGAGAGCTATGGCCACAAATTTATATTTTACATTATATGGATGATTTGTTAATTGCTGCACCTAATAACCATGACCTTAATAATTGTTACTTGGACATTTACAAAATCCTCACTTCCTTGGGACAACAGATAGCTCCTAATAAGGTTAAAACACAGGACTGTTATACCTATTTGGGCCTTAAACTTCAAGATAATCAGATCCAAATTCCTAAGATACCACTATGGGTGGACCATCTTCAAAACCTTAATGATTTTCAAAAATTCCTGGGGAATATTCAATGGCTAAAAACATATTTAAAATTACCACCTTGTGTACTTTTGTCCCTTAATGATATTTTGAGAGGTGATTCCCACCCCTCCTCCCCTCAAAAACTTACTCCCGAGGCATGACAGGCATTAAACCAAGTCACAGAAGCCATTGCCAAACAGTTTTTTACAGAACATTCTTATAACCTTCCTCGGGTTCTGGTTATTTTACACACTCCTCATACACCCACAGGAATATTTTGGCAACGAAATACACATTTTAGAAATAAAGGCTGCCTTTGCTTTGGGTCCATTTACCCACCACATTCTCCAAGGTTATTACTGTTTTTCTTGCTCAGGTAGCTTCTATTATTTTTAAAAGTCGTTTGCTATCTCGACAACATTTTGGCAAAGACCATGATAATATTTTAATTTCATATACTAAAGACCAAATCCAATTTTTACTACAGACGGAGGATGAATGGCGTATTGCCTTATCAGGCTTTTTGGGAACAATTGATAACCACCTACCCAATGACCCCCTTTTACATTTTGTCCAGTTACATCCATTTATTTTTGCCAAAATTACTCAAAAGGCTCCCATTCCTCAAGCCCTTACTGTCTTTACAGACAGTTCCAGTAATGGCCGAGCAGTCTTTGTTGTCAATAACCAGCCTAACACCTTTTATACTGTTTATCATTCAGCACAGTTTGTGGAATTGTTTGCAATAACACAAGTTTTTAAAACATTTTTTGATAATCCTGTTAATATTTATACATACAGTGCCTACATTGCTCATTCTGTGCGCCTGCTTGAGATTTCACCGACCATTAAGGCTTCTTCCAATGTCGCCCATCGGTTTCACCAGCTTCAGCAGCTAATTCAGGCCAGACAACACCCATTTTTCTTAGGACACAGCAGGGCACACTCTGATCTTCCCAGCCCTCTAACACAAGGTAATGCCAAAGCTGATGCAGCAACTCGTTTCATCTTTCCAATTTTTGTTGGCTGCACTCAAAAGGCCACGGAGTTACACAATCTTCACCATCTAAATTCCCAGAACCTTCGATAACTATGTATAATTACCAGGCAACAGGCACGAGAAATAGTAAAAGCATGCCCTGGTTGCCCTGTCTCCCTCCCCATTCAACACTTGGGAGTTAACCCCCGAAGATTACTGTCCAATCAGTTTTGGCAAATGGATGTTACTCATTTTTCTGAATTTGGAAAAACCAAATATGTACACGTTTCTGTAGATACCTTCAGTGGCCTTATTTTCGCATCACCACATTCTGGAGAGGCTATCAAAGATGTCCTTTCTCATCTTGTTTCAGCGTTTTCTGTAATGGGTAAACCAAAACATATTAAAAAAAGATAATTGTCCTGCATATACCAGTGCCAAGTTTAAACAGTTTTGTGCTACCTCGCAAATTTGGCATACTACTGGAATTCCATACAAGCCTCAGGCATTGTGGAACGTGCCCACCTTACCTAAAGACTTGGCTAACCCGCATTAATGCTTCTGCACTTGTATTTACCACTCACAGGCATCGCCTTAATCATGCATTATTTGCCCTTATTTTTCTTTCCCTAGACAATGAAGGCCATTCGGCTGCAGACTGACACAGGCAATCCTCGTCCAATTCTGTTCGCCCACCTGTTATGTGGCACAATCCCCTTACAAATAAATGGAAACGCCCAGGTCCTGTCCTCATCTGTGGACGAGGCTCAGCTTGTGTTTTGGACGAAGAGCAAGCAGCCCCAAGATGGTTACCAGAACGCCTGGTTAAACAGGTTAATGGCTTACCTCAACACGGGGATGGAGGCCCTCCCCCTGAGGACAAATTTTCCTCTTTTTCAGATGCAGCCAACAATCTGTGTGAGGATCCTACTTAAGGCACTTATGCTGAACAGGATTGTACACGGAGGCTTTGGCCCTCCACCTTCCAACATCATGGAGTACCTTTTTGGCCCTCCCTGTGAACGCAAGGGAGGATCTTGGACTCAGGCTCCCACTAGTTTGACCCAGACTGCTGACTGCGTGACTAAGGTGGCTTACCTCCGGGCCGAGGTTGACCATAAACTCAGAGGAGTTCATCAGCCTAAATTGGTATGTGTTAACAAGCCAAAGATTATTCCCCCTAGTACAAGTAAAGCTCTCCAAAATTGTTCTGCAACTTGAACGCATACCCAAGTGATGCATGCCACTTGTTATGCGTCGGCCTCAATTTGTGTTAACAAGCAGGGAGAACAATTTTTTGAAGCCTCCCTAACTAAAACTCATGCCGCAGGAGGGACCACTATTCATTATACCCCCGTTCTTTTTGACCGGGGAGGAGAAGGCAAATACACCAAGCTACAGTCAGCTGGGTGCCAAGGCCCTGTTGGTAAACCCTCCTGCTGCCCCATTAAGGCACCTACAGGGGTCACTGATGGTGGAGGATTCCCTTATGCTGTCAAGCATCCTCAGATAATCAAACTTTTGAAACCCCAAATCCCTGAGCTCACATATCATCCCTTAATATAGCCAAAATGCCAGCTCTCAGGTTTAGATAACAATACATTAGATATTTTGGAAACTACCTTCTCCTTGCTTAATAATTCCAACCCCAACTTTGCTGGTGATTACTGGCTCTCCATGACAACAGGGGCAATCATGCCTATGGCAGTTCCTATTAATTCTATCATAGACGATGATAATACATGCCAACCCAGATTTCATTTAAAAGTACAGTCTATAGGCACTTTTACAATATGTCTTTTAGGCACGATGCAAAATAATACCTATGATATTGATGTTGGAGTTACTTCCTTTGGAAATTGCTCAACAGTACAAAACTATTCCTCATCCACCCCATCTCTTTGTCCCTCCAATGGCACAGTTTTTATGTGTGGAGGAAACTCGGCCTTCCCGAGGCTTCCATCGAATTGGACCGTTGGCTGTGTTCTTGCCTTATTACTCCCTGATATAACTATTGTCCCAGGAGACGAAACTCTATGCATTCCTAGTCTAGACACCTCAGTCAAAAGACACAGGCGGGCAATACAGGCCTTACCACTCGTTGCCAGCCTTGGAATAACAGCTACTGTGGCCACAGGTACAGCTGGCTTAGGCATGGCTATACACTCTTAGCGTCGCCTGTCTCAACAACTTATAAATGATCTACAAACTATATCAGGAACCATTAAAGATTTGCAGGACCTAGTAGACTCCCTGGCAGAAGTGTTCCTTCAAAACAGAGAAGGCTTAGATTTACTGACAGCTAACCAGGGAGGTATTTGCTTGGCCTTAGGGGAACGATGCTGCATTAATGCCAATAAATCAGCCATAGTACGCACTAAAATTAAGCAGCTTCAAGAAGATCTAGAAAAGAGATGAAGGGAACTTTTTGAAAATCCCCTCTGGACTGGGTTTAATGGATTTCTACCCTACCTTCTTCCCCTATTAGGCCCTTTGTTGGGTTTACTTTTAATGGTGTCCATAGGACCCTGCATTATAAACAGGCTTGTACAATTTATTATAGAACAGATTAATATTTTGGCCTCTAAGCCCATACAGGTCCACTATCATCGCCTGGACATGGAAGACCATGCTGCCAACATTTAAAAGGATGTTCTACCCTTCTCACAGGCTTATTTCTTAAGTTTACATCCCCACAGATCTCTCTTTCTTACATTAAACTATAAGTAACAGCTCTGACCAACCATCTTCTGCCATTGCCATAAGGGTTCGTCCTCCATGGGCCCCTCCACTTGGGGGAGGATGCACCCATGGAGTGAGGACGTTAGGCCATAATAACGGAGGGTGCAGGATGGACTGCAGGAGGATGTATCCACGGATCCCAAAACAGAAGACCTCTTAGTGACACGCTCTGGTGCATGGTGGTCGGCCTGCTTCCCCCTCAAAGCCGTCTCCTCCCAAAACATGCCAAGGCCACCACGAAATCTCCTAGTAAACATGCTCTCTCGAATCAGGAGATATTCTAAGGCCTGCTAGAGAAACAGAGCCTCTATCACCCCCCTAAAACATTGGCCGGTAAGGTATGGTCAAATATTTTATATAAGAAAGAGAGGTCAGGGGCTAGAAGGAAGTTCTCCTTCAAAGAATAGCCTGACACTGAAAAGAAACAGCCCCCTGGGAGATATCCTGCCTGGGAGACATCCCGCAGCCATCTATCTCCCTGAGACATCCTGCCCCCATCTGTCTTCCTGCAACATCCTGAGGTTATCAAACTTTCTGAAGACATCCAGCAACTGCCGATAAGAGAGCTTTCCCATCCACAACATATAAATTCCCATGTGAGAACAATAAAAGTTTGCAGCATGATCAGAACTCCAGTCTTGCTGTAATCTCTCATGTCTCTTGTCCCTTCATTCCTCCCCAACTAGGTTCCTTGCCCACATTGATGTGTGCGGCCGGCCGGGACAACTGACACTAACCCATACCCTACTACACTCTGACTACTAATCCTAATATGATGGAGAAAAATAACCCAAACAGAATAGAAATACAAGCAGTTCAGAGGAGGCATGGTGTATATTTGGACTTGCCTTTTGCATGATATAGGGTAGGTGTTATAAATCTAGTTAATTTTTAATTGAAATCATTCTCCATGTGTTTTTAAAGTTAACAAATATGTGAATTCCTGTCTCCATTTCTCTGTAGCCTATTCAACACATGTATTTTTATCTGCACATATAGAATCCTACTTGGAATCACACGTACATTCTTGTGAGGAGGCTGACTTGGCAGATACAAATTGTGAGAAGAGATCACTCCCCATAAACGCTGTTGGAACTCAAAATTCAATCTATGGGTGAGCTTCCTAGTAGAACAACATTTTACATAAATCCATGATCAGTAACATAAATATTTTTGCATCTATGGATGATATATATTTCATGATGAATTTTGTTTGGCATATATATTGCTACTTTTTATTGTCTGTGTGTGTGTTTTGTATATATATACACTCTTCAGATTTTTCAAAATATGAAATATATGTGTCTTATATACACTCCCTAAATTCATTTATGGTCATGTATGTGGATTTATAATCAACTTTTCACAAGAATATTCTCAGAAATATTCATCCACCTGAAATACATATTTGTTTTCTAGTACTGAAAACTAACTTAAGTGAATGGTGCATACAATCTTAATATTTCTACAGTGACTGACACAGTTTAACATCAATGCAAGTAGAAATCTATCGGACATGATGTGTATTTTGAAGTTCATTTTGTTCAACACTGGTACATTACAATTTCTTCAGTTTATTCACATCATAGGATATATATTTCATCCACAAGTTCACAAGTTTATACAGATTTGATTCATTTTCAATCATTTCCTGCTTCAGAACACATGTATTACTCCTAGTTTCCTGAATGGTCTTTTCATGACACTTATTTCCAAACACATTCATTTTGGTTTTCATAATCATTTTGAAGCAAAACTCACACATTCTTCATGATATACCATAACCCTAATTTTACCATTATATGTGTAACTGATTGGAATGAATGATTGTATATCAATATAAGATTCCCTGTATATTTTCTGATATCAATTCAATCCATTATTTAAAGTTTGAACCACTTTTATTATTTATTCACAGTATGGTCTATTCATGCATTATTTTTATATTTATAGACACAGGGTACATCTATTTGTATCCCCAATACTAATTTATTCATCTTCAAAATGTAGCTCCCAGAAATGTTGGCAGAAATAATCATGTCACCTGATCTACATATACATTTTATCACAGTAATATTCTGGACACATTATGAAAATGTCACACTTATGATTGTACCAAAGCCTAAGTGAAAGTGAGCATGCGTTACTAAAAACATCCATGTCCAGGTTGCCTAATGCTCTCTAATGTCAATACTATTGGTGAATACATATTTGTTTCTTCCTAAGATTATATATTCAACATCAATCCTGTTGAAAATGTCTAATCCTACCACACAATTTATACTTTGCCTGATTTCCTAATGTGTCTATTGATTTCTGCTTCCCTACATATTATCCCAGTTCATTATTGTGACTGACTCTTCACATGTGCTGACATTTACATTCACTGTCTACCCGAAAGCCTATTGTTAAAGAACTTTTGGTCCCACTCTTATACTCACTCTTCTTTCTAAACCTACCGACTTTCGTCTTAATCGTACCGACTATCACTTTTTGACTGGATGTTCTCTTTGACATTCAATCATCCAAGGTACAAGGCAATTGTATATCGATTCATCTGAGACATCTGTGCAGAATATAATTCAAAGCTAAGTATCCCACTCAAAGGCCTAATGCCTTTCTGGGCTTCAAATCTTACCTGGATTTCTGTTTTCAAACTTATATTTCCCCTTATATTCTTGAAAATATTGCAGGTTCCCAATACCATTAATCATCTTGCACAATGATTCCGAACCCAAATAGAACCTGTTATTAACCGTAACCATACACTCTTTTCTCAATCTCACTTTACAGAAGAGCAGGTACTGAGTTCGTCTTACAATACAGGAATCTAGGGGATCTTCCACCTGCTGAGAACCTAAAATGTCCATGCAGAAATGATCCCTGGATAAGATGTAGGCAGCTATTGAGGAACTAAGAGAGCAAAAGTCATCTTCCAATGCAAAAACCCTGGTCAGAATGAAGGGATGTGTCTGAATCAGCCTCTCTCTTCTTAATATAGAGAAGATGGACCAAACCAGGCCTGTGTGGAGAGCTGTTCCTGGGTGCCTATGGTTTACATACCATTCTAACTTGTGAAAGTGTCACAGGAAGTAGGGGCAGCCTCCATCTCATGGGACACTTGGAAGCAACTGAAGCAATTGTTAGGACAAAATGGTTGTCACGGCAGTGACCTCACTCAGTTCCTGAAAGAATTGACCTACTTAACTTCCTTGTTGATGGAACTCTCTGAACTTGGTATCCAGGAAGCCAGGCACCCAGAGCCAGTCCCAGTCCCCGTCCCAGTGGGCTCAATTGTTTGTATTTACCATGGACATAGTCAGTCTTTCTTGGTACCTACTGATGTGAGGATGGTCAAATGACAGAATAGCTATGAAGAGGGTCCTTTCCTGGGAAAGTAGGTAGTTGCTCACCACTGGCTGCTGGCAACTTCACTGAGTTGAAAAAGGAGACAAGATCTGAGACCGTACAGGCCATTTTGGGGGAAGAAAGTATGGCTCACCAGTCGGAGGACACTCCATATAGTCAGAGACCTACTTGGGGGAAGGAGGTGCCTTTTTGAGTGTGGGTGTGAGTATGTGGTTTTGTCTCATGTTCTGAGAATAGGTAGGAAAGTCGATTTGTTTGTTTTGGGGTAGACTGTTTCTTGTATGTCGTTTGGCAAGGCGAGTGTTTCTATGTCTGTGTATCTTACTGTGTCAGTGGTTGTAGACAATAGAAAAGAGAATGCATCAATGGATGTGTTGTGTCTAGTAGAAAGCTCCCAGCATTCATCCTGCCCAGTGTATGAATAGAGAGTGGGCAGCCTTATTGATGTGCAACACCTATTATATTCCTAAGTTTCAGTTTTCTTCCTGAATTCTCTCAACTCTCCAGAATAGGCTCATGGTTTTGTGTCCAAGATATGTACCACCTCCAAGCTCTGTGAAATGGCCATGTACTGAATAGCTGAAGGAAATGTGATCATCTCAGAAAACTCAAATATCAGTGTGAATAGAAAAGTCTCAGTGGAGAAACCCTGCTTTGGGCCTTTTACTTACCTATTTTTCTGTTGCCCTGAATGTCAGAAAGGTCTTTGCCTCAGGTCACACTTTGTGAAGCCTGAAGAAAATAGTTTTCAAATGGAAATGAATGGGCATCACCTGTGGCTCTTTCCTTAATTGCTTTGGAAATGGATGTGTCTGAATCAGTATCTTGGCCCTGTGTCAGGTTGTGGCTTAGATTCTCAAAACCAGATGGATCTAAAAAAGATGCCATGTGTGCATCCAAAACCAAAATGGCAAAAAGATCAGTTATAGTGGATGAAGCTTCTTGCCTTTCTCTATTAGTTTCCTGACATCCATAAAGTGAGAATAGGAATCCTTTGGGTAAAATTAGTACTTCAAAGCCCTGCAGAGGTGCTTGGGTTTCCTCATGACTCCAAATCACAAAAAGAATCTATACCTGACTGTCAGTAGGCCTCAAATTGGAGAATCAGAGCAGTATTAAGAGCAGGCCTATTTGATCACTCCTGGTTCACAGGAAAGGTGTCCCGGCCACAATGACTTTAGGCAAATGAGGGGCAAGAGAACGTATTTTGGACACTGTCTTTGGATGTGCCCCTCATGGAAACCTCCAGCCAGAGGTTATGATTAGTATCTATATGGAAGAATATGAGGGCTATGTGGAAGTGTTTTGGTTTTAATTGTGGTCATTAGTGTGGTGGTTGGAAAAGATGACTGGGTCCATCGGGGTTTAAACTCTGATGTGATTCCCCTTTGAGACTGCGTTGTGGAACTGACCTCATGATTTGTGTTGGCATTTTTGGAGGCCACGCATGAGAGTCACCCTTGGAAACTGAGATCTAGACCAAGGGCGGCTTTCCACAGAGCACAGGGAATCTCAGCCATGATACCATATGATTTTATTCTGAAAGCCTTGGAATCCATAGTTGAGAGTCAAAACACACATGGACCTCACATTGTAGACCTCTATGTGCCTGGCTTCATGTAACCTTTTGCCCAGTCTTTGGGAAGCCTTGCCTGTGAAATTTCTCCAGAGCTTTAATTGAAATGATCTTCCTCAACCTTTAATGGTTCCTGAATGAATGGAAACCCACAGTGCCTCCAAATTCATCCTTGAAAAATGGCTACATAAATACCATGACATTCTTGAAATTCCCTTGACCAGGTGGCACTGGAGAACCTTCGATGTCCTGTTGCTAATTCGAGTGTACAAGACAGTGCCTTGATTGACTGGGTTTCATGATAATGGTGTAGAACAGAGATGTCAGTACGTTGGAGCCTCCTGATTAGTGGTCATAGAACAGTGTTGTGCATGTGTGTGATAAAACATCTGTGGTGGGGCCATGTGGATCTGCCATTTACTTCCAAATGGGTTGCGACTGACATGGTGCAGCCAGCAGAACCTTGTATGTAAACGCATCTTGTTATATGGAGAAATTTCAGGGCAATGTTCAGAATCAGGTTGCTATGGTCAAGGGGGCAACCTATGTGTGATAGAAGCCTATTTGGTGCATTCTCCTGCAGACCCTGACACACGACACATGACAGAACTCCCTCCAGCACTGTGTCCCAGTTGAACTTTTTGTTTTTCAAGAAGCAAATACCAAACTCCCAATTCTGCAGCAAGAAACACCACAAAAAGTGGAGGATGACCAAATAGCTTCACAGTCCACACGGAGAGACACTTAGCTCCCAGTGGCCACAGATATCTATAAAGAGAGAATTCAGCACTGCTGCCTAATGTTCATTGGAATATAAGAGACCATGTCCTCCAGGTCACATATATGCAGACCCAGCTTTGATGGTCTCACTACAAAGGAAGATAAAGCTCCTGACAACAACATATATTTCAAGTGCCCAACCTCAGAGGAAGTTTCTCAAGAAGTCTTTAGGCCAACAGAGCTCCATGATTGTGGAGTTTTATCCTGTCCCTTACTTTTGGAAACTACTCTTGCACCTCCAAAGTTGTGAACTCCTGAGCAATTTCCATTCCAGATATGTATTCACAAATTTTATAACTCTTCTCCTCTAATTGTGTCTTAATTGGGGCGAAGGTAATGTCAAGTAATTGTTCTGGATGAGAGTGGGTGGATTTTTGTGTAGCACATATTTGCATACACATTGGATTCTTTTTCCAATTTTCCATTTGAAATACTGAAACACTGACACTACCCCATACCCTACTAAACTCTGTCTACTAATCCTAATATGATGGAGAAAAATAACCCAAACAGAATTGAAATACAAGCAGTACAGAAAAGGCACAGTGTATAGTTGGACTTGCCTTTTGCATTATATAGAGTAGGAGTTATAAATCTACTCATTTTTTTGTTGAAATAGTTCTCAATGTGTTTTTAAAGTTAACAAATATATGAATTCCTGTCTCCCTTTCGCTGTAGCGTATTCAGCACATGTATTTTTATAAGCACATGTATAATCCTACCTGGTACCACATGTACACTATTGTGTGGTACCTGAATAGGCAGATACAAATTGTGAGAAGAGATCACTCCTCCTAAACGCTGTTGGAACTGGACATTCACCCTATGGGTGAGCTTCCTAGCTGAACAACATTATATATAAATCCATGTTCAGTAAAATGAATATTTTTGATCTGTGGATAATATATATTTCATGGTGAATTTCAATTGGCATATAGTGCTAATTTTTAATATCTGTGTGTGTTTATATATATATATATATATATATATATATATATATATATATATATACTCTCCAGATTTTTCAAAATATGAAATATATGTGTCTTATTATACATTTCCTAAATTCATTCATATTCATGTATGTGGATTTATAATAATCTTTTCACAAGATTATTTTCAGAAATATTCATCCACCTGGAATACCTATTTGTTTCCAACACTGAAAACTAACTTAAGTGAATGGTGTATACAAATCCTAATATTTCTACAGTAACTGACTCAGTTTAACATCAATGCAAGTAGACTCCTATGGGACATAATGTGTATTTTGAAGTTCATTTTTTTCAACACTTGTACATTACTATTTCTTTAGTTCATGCACATCATTGGATATATATTTCATCCATAATTTTGCAATTTTATTGGCATTTGTTTCACTTTCAATCACTTTCTACTTCAGAACACATATATTTCTCCATGTTTCTTGACTGGTCTTTTCATGAGAATTCTTTCCAAACACATTATTTTTGATTTTCATAATTACTTTTGAAGGAAATCTCACACACCCTAGATAATGAACCATAACCATAATATTACCATTAGATGTATAACTGGTTGGAATGAATGATTGTATATCAATAAATGATTTCTTATATATTTTCAGATATCAATTCAATACATTATTTAAAGTGGAACCTGTTATATTATTTAAACACAGTATTGTCTATTCATGCATTATCTCTATATCCATAGACACAGGGTATACGTCTTTATAACCCCAATACTAATTATTAGGTCTTGAAAATATTCCTCCCAGAAATGGTGGAAGAAATACTCATGTCACCTGACCTACATATACATTTTATCACAGTAATATTCTGGACACAAAAAGCAAAGTTCACACTAATGATTGTACCAATGGAATGGTCGAGTGAGCATTTTAGGAAGAGACCACCAAGAGACTGTCTCATGCAACAGCAAAGTGTGTATTGGGGGTCCAGCATGCTGCAGCTCAGAGCTCACTTGAATTTAGCAGAGAGCCCTGAGAATAGCTTAAGCAGAGCTTATGTACTTTCTTTGGAGAAGGCAGGGTGTGAAGTTTATTGATGGGTCAGGGTGAGTGGGCGGTTTGCTTGCAAATGTGTGAGGGAGTACATTCTGCAGTTTGGCAGTTGGGGACAACACATTCTGGGAACAAGATTAGCAAACAGTTCTCAAGATTTCAACAGTGTTTTGTTAAGCATACAGAAAAACAGGAAGTGACAAGTACCTATTTAATAAACCTTTCATTTCCCACTTCTTGTTCTGGTTACTTTTAATCAAAAAAGTGATCATTGGGGGGTGTCACATTTTATGTCTGCTAGTGAGTTATATTATTGTCTGATTACCATAAGTTTAACTTGTCCAATTTGAGCTTGGAGAAAGAAAACTACACGGTTGAGCAAACAGGGCCCTACAGTAAGCAATAATATGAGGATTATTAATGGACTGGCCAAGGCAGATAAAAGCGTAGTTAACCCAAGGGACTGTGTGAACCAAGACTCAAACCACGCTTTTTGGGCCTCTGTCTCTCGTTGGCGCTCTTCAAGGCGTTTTCTTAATTTACTCATAGATTCTTTTACAACTCCAGTATTGTCAGCATAAAAAAAAAAAATTCTTCCCTCATTGCAGCACAAAGGCCCCCTCTCTCATGAAGAGGAGGTCCAACCGTCGCCTATTCTGTGAAACTACTTCGGAGAGAGAGGTTAAAGATTCCTGTAAAGCTGGGATTGAGGTTTTTAATATCTTTAAGCTTTGGTCTATTGCTGCTTCTCATTGAGTCATTTGTTGTGTCCCATGGACTAGGTCAGTGGTTCCTGTGCCCACACCTGCAGCAACTCTTATTCCAAATAGGATGGCTAAAGTGAGGGATACAGGTTCCCAGCGGAACCGGGTTTTATGCCCCCCCTATTTGAACTTTAAATGAACCTGTGTCATGATAGAGCACTCTGGGAAACATCTGCACCATTACATAATTAATCACATCTATTGACCATTTTATGAACACATAAACAATAATTAAGTATATAGAATTATACTGTTGAAGGAACAGACAAGGAAAGGCACCTAAGATAGCACCGAAGCTAGGGAAGCAGTCCTATTTGGTTGCAAAAGGATGTAGAGAGCATTGCTTCTGTTGTAATCAATTAATCCTCTGAACCCCAAGTTTAGGTTGTTTCAGAATTTTGTAGCCAACATGTAAGGGAATGGGTTCAGAATATCACAGTCTGCAGAAGTTCACAAAAAGCAGTTTTTTGTTTCTGTTTTATTTCTTCTATTTTGGCAAGTTAACTTTTTAAGGACACCTGGGAGGGGGAGAGCTTTTGTCTTCTCTTTTTTTTTCTCCCTGCCAGCTGTTAAAATGGAGCCCAGTTGGTAACTTCTTTATCTTAGAAATGTAGCAATCTCTGTGAAGCTCCAGCTCAAGGCCAGAGGCCTTGTTCACATATTTTGTGAAAAACTAGTAAGGGGTGTCTAGCTTAGGAGTGCTGATTTTTCCAGCCAGTGGCAACTAGAACAGGGCAACAAGAAAAGAGGAAGTTTATCTACATTGAACTCTTTCATAGGGATTATTTTGCTGAAAGTCCTAAAGTCAGTCATGGTGAAGACTTCTGGAGAAGGTCACTTAAGAATTTTCTGTGGTCTTGGTACAGAGGGGGAAGAGTGGAAGGCAGGGGGTGAGAGCAGCTCCATGGATCTGAGAATCAGGAAGGAGAGATTAAAAGACTAATGGGAAAGGGGTTTGGGATTTTGCTAGCAAAAAAAACTTGAGCAGTAGAGCAAGTAGAGCAGAGGGGAAGATGGGAGTGAGTATCTCAAAAAGCCTGTGAGGGATTTTAAATTCTTAGTAACCTGTATTCAGTGTTGACAATGCAACTTTAAAGGTAATTTTTATTACATCTTGGATAGGGGTCTGAGGGCTCTTCTCAGCTGGTTTGAGCTTTGGGTTAGCAGGTAAGAGGACCTGTTGGGACCCATTGTGGGCAGTGACAGAAGAATAAAGGAGTGTCTGGGTTTAGGGGTACCTAAGTACCTGCTACGTCAGCAAGGGGGCAATGGTCTGAGAAAGGGTAGAGGTTTGGGTTTTTGATCTAGTAATTGGAGGGGAGAAATCAAATTCCTGAGGTGAAAGTGAGAGCAGAGAGTCTGGAGCAGAAATATGAGGGTGAGGATCTATTAGAGAAGCATAGTTCAGGATGTGAGCAAAGAAGGAAAAAGGCCTGCACGTAGGGGAATTTCCTTCAACCCTTTTGAGCACTTGCCGAAGTTAAAAAGTCCATGCAGAATTTGAGGATCTAGAGACCCCTCTGGGGGACATGGATTTTGGTTGTCTAATTGGTAATATGGCCAATGCTGTGTACTGAATTTGATGAGGAGTTTGGGTTCCAGCAGGCAGCCCCTGTATGCTCAGATCGCCATGACTTACAGAAGAAGTCGGCTTTTCCCCACACAGCCATGGCTGTTTGTGGATTTGATAGTCCGCCGGGCAAACATAGTAATCTAGGCTAGCCAAACTGCATCTGGCTCACGTGTCCCTACATCCATAATGTTGGTTTCCATTACCTATGGTACGAAAGTGATTTAATGGAATTTTAGTGGAATCCTGTTCATCAGGGCTATCCCAATATGAAAGACCTATAGGTAGCTGACAAATGTCTGGGTGGAGGGATGGCCACCAGGTCCCTCAGTGGGCTGTATTCGAGGTAGACCATACTTGTTGTCTAGTAGGATTTTTGATCAGCCATCGCTGCTGAACGGGCTGATGATGCTTAGGAATACTGGTGGCCAAGGGGAGAGTCTATAGCCTTATCCACATGGCGAACACACAGTTTGAAAGGGTTACCAGTCTTTTCCAGCTTCCAGCCAGAGTGGGGACATGGCGCAGGCTTGAGATGAGAGGCATTGATCCAGGAAGTGATTCCGTCTACCTTTACCACTGTAGGTGTTATAAGTAGCACCTGGTATGGTCCTTTACACCGGGGTTTCAGGAATGACACCTGATGTCGTCTTTAGTAGATGAGGTCTCTTACTTGATATTGATGTGGAGTCCCATCATACCCTGGTTGGTAGGAAGGGGCCAGATGTTTCAACAAGTACCGCTGAGTTCTTTCAAGAGCTTTAAGTCTGTCAAGCAAGGGGGTGTGGAAGGGATCGTTAGGTCTTAGAGTTGGGGTTAGGTCCCTTACTGGAGCAGGGGCACCATAGAGAATTTCATAGGGGGTGAGGTTAGACAAAGAAACAGAGGGAGTATTTCTTGCATGAAACAGTGCAGAAGGCAGGAGCATAGTCCAATCTTTTATGCCAGTTTCTAAGCTTAATTTCGTTAAGGTCACTTTAATGGTTCTTTTTATTTTTTTACCTGTCCTGAGCTCTGGGGTCTATAAGCACAATGTAACTTCCAATAAACCCCTAGAATTCTGGCTAACCCCTGTCTTACCTGGGCCATGAACGCCGGCCCATTATCAGACCCATATTACCTTAGGCAGGCAGAATCTTGGAAAAATATCTTTCAGGATCTTTTTGACCACCATTTGGGCCGTTTTTTTTTTTTCTTTTCTTTTCTTTCTTTTTTCTTTTCTTTTCTTTTCTTTTCTTTTCTTTTCTTTTCTTTTTTTTTTTGTTGGGGATGCTTCAATCCATCCTGAAAATGTATCTACAAAGACTAGGAGATATTTAAGTCCATACATTGCTGGCTTAATTTCAGTAAAGTCAACTTCCCAATTTCCAGAATTGTCATGGTCTGGTTCCTCATAGGTGCTTTCCTGCAAGAAGCTTGGAAGTGTAAGCATTAACCAATTGACAGACCCGACAGGCTTTTGTTACCCATTCAGTTCTTCCCTTTCTCTTTGAATCGGTTAGTGGAAAACTCTGTTCTTGATCCTTCAGGAATGCCTGCAATTTCTTTGAACCAAGGTGAGTGAGTTGATATACATTTTAACTTAGTGTAGGGCTTTCTGAAATTGCAGGCTAAGCTCAGTGAAGTTGAGGGTTCAGTGTCAGAGTCTTTAGGTGTTATCAAAAGCTTCCTGGTTCTCAGGGGTTCATTGGAAATGGGCATCTCCCTTTAGCACCGCGTATAAAGGAACAGCTAATGATGCAAACCCAGGTATCCATAACCTGCAAAAGCCAGCAGTCCCAAGAAACTCTCTGAGTTGTCTGCTGTTAGATCTGTGTGGTATCTGCACAACAGTTTGTTTTCTTTGCTCAGTGAGCCATCCTTTACCGCCCCTAAGTGAATAGCCCAGGAAGATTACTTCATGCTGGCAAATTTGGGCCTTTTTGGCAGAAGCTCTACACGCCAGTTTAGCAAGCTCAGATAATAGTGCTTGGGTCCCAGATTCACAGTTTTCCTTAGTGTTGGCTGCCAGTAGCAGGCCATCCACATGTTGAAGCAGGGTGTATAGTTCTGAAGTTGTTGAGATCTCTGTGGAGAGCTTCATCAAAGAGAGTGGGGGAGTTTTTGAACCCCTGTTCGAGTCTAGTCCAAGTTAGTTGACCAGACGTTCCGGTTTCTGGGTCTACCCACTCGAAAACAAACAGCAACTGACTATCTTTATGCAGAGGCAAGCAAAATAAAGCATCTTTTAAGTACAGAACAGTATACCATTTCTGCTCAGGGTTCAGAGTGCTAGGCAGATTGCACAGATTAGGTACCATGCGGTGAATGTCCTTCACTCTGTTGTTGATCTCTCGTAGGTCTTTAACAGGGTGATAGTCCCCGGTTCCTGGCATTTTTTAATGGTAGCAGGGGAGTGTTGCAGGCTGATTAACAGGGCCTTAGGACCCCTAAGATCAGATATTTCTGAATATGGGGCCTTATCCCATCTTTAGATTTTTGCCCAGAGTATATTTTTTGACATTGATTGGAGAGGCTGAGGTTTTTAACTCCACTGTTATTGGAGGTTTTTTAATGGGCAGGCCTAAGCCATCAGTTTTTGTCCAGGCATCTGGGTAATATGTTATCCAATTCTGGGGTAACGTGCCTGTTTGATCAGTCTTGTGTGGTGTGAAGAGTTGATGTTCATCTTCTACTGACAGTTAAAGCTGTGACTATAGGAGTTTTTACTGAAGGATTTATAATTTTCACTTTGGGGCCTTCAGGGATAAAAGTTATTCTGGCCCGGAGCTTGGTGAGCAGATCTCGGCCCATTAATAGGGCCGGGCATCTTGGGATTACTAGGAAGGAGTGATGGATTTTTCCTTTCCCCAGGTCCATGATCCTCTTAGTTGTCTATGCCCGATATTTACTGCCATTAGCCCCTTGAAATAGAGACCTTTTATTTGATGGAGGGCCCAATGGGGCTTTAAGGGCTGAGTATACTTCCCCTGTATCCACTTCAAAGTGTACTGGGGTACCCTCCACTTCAAAAGTTACCCTGAGCTCGGGAAGAGGATCTGAGCCCCGACTTTCTTAGTCATCCTCCAGAGTCAGAATGTCTGGCTGGTGTGGCTGTCTCATTCTCGGGCTCTTTTTGGCCCAGTGTCCTTTTTCTTTTGAGTAGGCATATTGATCTGAGGCCAGGGGTGGCTTTTGGCGTGTGCCCAGGTATCCCTTCCTGTATCCCTGTTTCTTAATTTCTGTCCTATTTTTTGTTGTGACCAGGACCTTAGTCAATGCATTAGTCTATCTTTTGCTTCTCACATCCTCTCTTTGCTCCCTTTCTTTCTTCCTCCTTTGTTCCTTCTCTTCCTCAGTTTATCTCTTATAGTTTACTTTTTTAGGCTTCTCTGACTAAATCTCTCAAAGCCATATCTTGTAATCCATCTACGCATTGTAACTCTCTTTTAATATCCAGGGCAGCTTGCCCAATGAAGGCCATCATGACAGATGGCTTTTGATCCTCTGCCTGAGGATCGAAAGGAGTATATCTCCTATATGCCTCCATAAATCTCTCTAGAAACATAGAGGGAGATTTATCAGGCCCTTGAATAATCTCTCTAACCTTGGCCCAATTAGTTGGTCACCTTAGCGGCTGCTTGGAGACCGGCTATTAGAGCCCGGCAATAAGTGGACGGATGCTACCTACCTTCAAACGTGTTGGTGTCCCAGTTCGGTTGGTTCAATGGGAAGCCGGCTTTGATGATGTGGGAAGAGGTTTCGGTCACCCATCTTGTCCGAGGATATTTTTTTTTAGCTTCCAGAAGGTTTTTCTCTTGTTCCTCTGTCATGAAGAGAGTCTGTAGGAGTTGTTGGCAGTCATCCCAAGTAGGCAGGTGTGACAATGCCGGCAAGTTCTTTGAGTTCTTTTACCGGGGCCAGCTTTGTCCAGGGAAGGAGTGGCTTTGTGTGCTGCCGGGTAGTAATCTGGAGGGCGCTGGGCCGGCCTAGCTTCCTCCAATGGTGGAGAGGCTGAGTCAGCAGCAAGGGAATCACTTAGAGGGTGTTGGGTGTTGGGGGAAGAGGGTAGGGGATAAGGAGGGCGCGGAGAGTCTAGTTGAGTCTTGAGACTTAGGAAGAACAAAGGGTGGAGGAGGAGGAGCAGAGGGTTTGAGAGATAGAATCATGGGGGAAGGTGGAGTAGCGGGGGCAGGGAAAAGGAAAGGCTTCACAAATGGAGGAGGAGATTTGCAGAGGTCCTGCAAAGTTAAGATATATGGCTTTTGATCTGGATGGCTATGTGGCCCCAGTTGAAAGACAATATTTCTGAATTTTTGAATTAGTGGGGAGTAGAAAGTTTCTTTAGGGGCCATCTGACTCCAAAGGTGGGTCATTTTGAGGCACGGAGAGTCTGCCAGTTCCGGCGTTTTACTGAAATAGAAAGATTCTGAGCCCTTAAGTGGACTTTGGTCCCCTGAACAAGAGTCAGGGACAGAGGCATTGAAGTGCTCTGTCCCATAATGAAAGATATACAAACAGTGAAAGCAATGACACACAACACAGACAAGACAAGACAATAAAGACAGGCAATGGACGTCCAATACTGAGACCAGGACTGATTAGCCAGCAAAACCTGATGTGCTGGCAAAACCGAATCCGAAACAAAAAAAATCACTGAGTCGAGGATACTATTGTTCCTCTATTTTCCGAATCCTCTGGGGGCATCCCCCAGGAACGTGACCTGTGGCTCGGTGACACGTCTGTCAGCCAGCATCTGAGAGAGCTCACACTCATCACCGATAGCCATTTTGCAAAGCCCTAACCTGAAACCCGAAACACGAAAGTGGTACCTTACTTATCCTGATAGGAGCTCTTTGGGAGTCTTTCGTACACCACTGATGGATCTTGCTGGGGGTTTCAGATGTGAAGTTCTGGCAAGCATTGGAGGAAGAGACCACCAAGAGGCTGTCTCATGCAATAGTATAGGGTTAATAGGGAGTACAGCATGCTGGGGCTCAGACCTCACTTGGATAGAGCAGAGAGCCCTGAAAGAGCTTAAGCAGAGCTTATATTCTTTTCATGGAGAGGACAGGGAGGGAAGTTTATTGATGGGTCCGGGCGACTGGTCGGTTTGTGAGCAAATGGGTGAGAGAGTACATTCTGCAGTTTGGCAGTTGGGGACAACACATTCTGGGAACAGGATTGGCAAACAGTTCTCAAGATTTCAACAGTGTTTTGTTAAGCATACAGAAAAATAGGAAGTGACAAGTACATATTTTATTCACCTTTCACCAAAGCCTAAAAGGAAAGTGAGCATGGATTACTAAAAACATCCATGTCCAGGTTGCCTAATGCTCTCAAATATCAATCGTATTGGTGACTACATATTTGTTTCTTCCTAAGATTTTCTATTCAACCTCAACCCTGTTCAAAATATCTAATTCTATCACTCACTTTATACTTTGGCTGAATTCCTAATGTCTCTATTGATTTCTGCTTTCCTACATATTTATCCCAGTTCATCATTGTGATTGACTCTTCACATGGGCTGACATATACATTCACTCTCTACCCGAAACCCTATTGCTAAAAAACTTTTGGTATCAATCCTATACTAACTCTTCCTTCTAAACCTACCAATTATCTTCCTAATCCTACTGACTATCGCTTTTGGACTGGATGTTCTCTTCGACATTCAATCATCCAAGATACAAGGTCCTATGACGCTGTATGTTGAATTATCTGGGACACCTGTGCAGAACATAATTCAAAGCTAAGTATCCCAATCAAGGGCCAAATGCACTTCTGGGCTTCAAATTTTACCTAGATTTCTGTTTTCATACTTATATTTCACCTCTATATTCTTATTAACAAGGCAGGTTCTCAATACCATTATTCATCCTGCAGAATGATTACTAACATAAATCAAACATGTTATAAACCCTAACCATACACTGTTCACTCAATATAACTTTACAGAAGAGCAGGGACAGAGTTGGTCTTACAATACAGGAATGTAGGGAATCTTCCACCTGCTGGGAACCTCAAAAGTCCATGCAGAAATTATCCCTGGAGAAGATGTAGGCAGCTATGAAGGACCTAAGAGAGCAAAAGTCATCTTCCATGGCAAACAACCTGGGTAGGATGAAGGGTTGTGTCTGAATCAGCCTCTCTGATCTTAATGTAGAGAGGATGGAACAAACCAGGCCTGTGTGGAGAGCTATTGCCAGGTGAGTAGGGTGGATACACTATTTGAACTTGTGAAAGTGTCACAGGAAGTAGGGGCAGCCTCCATCTCATGGGACCTATGGAAGCAACTGTTAGGACAAAGTGGTTGCCAAGGCAGTGACCTCATTCAGTTCCTGGAGGAAGTGACCTACCTCACTTCCTTGGGAAAAAAACTCTCTGAACTTGGGGTCCAGTAAGCCAGGCACTCAGAGCCACTCTCAGTCCCAGTTCCAGTAGGCACACTTGTTTGGATTTACCAAGGACAGTGTCAGTCTTTCTTGGTACCTACTGATGTGAGGATGGCCAAATGCCAGCAAAGCTCTGAAGAGGGCCCTTTCCTCAGAAAGTAGGTAGTGGCTCACCACTGGCAACTGACAACGTCACAGAGTTGACCAAGGAGACAAGATCTGAGACAGGAGAGGCCATTTCCGGAAAACATACTAAGACCCACCAGTCAGAGGATACTCCGGATAGTCACAGACCTACTTGGGGGAAGGACATGACGTTGTGGGTGTGGGTGGGAGTTTATGGTTTTGTCTCATGTTCTGAGAATAGGGAGGAAAGGCGGTTTGTTTGGTTTGGAGGGGACTGTTTCTAGTAAGTCGTTTGACAAGATGAGTGTTTCTATGTCTGTATGTCCCACTGTGTTCGTGGTTGTAGACATTAGAGAAGAAAATGCATCAATGGATGTGTCCTGTCTAGTAGAAAGCTTCACAGCATTCATCCTGCCCAATTAATGAATGGACTTTGGCTTGCCTTTTGGATGGGTAACACCTACTATCTTCCTAAGTTCCTGTTTTCTTCCTGAATTTGGGCCACTCTCCAGAATAGGCTCATGGTTTTGTGTCCAATATATGTACCATCTCCAAGCTCTGTGATATGGCCATGTACTGGATAGCTTAAGGGATTGGGGGAATATCAGAAAACTCAGATATCAGTGTGACCAAAAAAGTCTAAGTGGAGAAACCCTGCTTTGGGCCATTTGCTTACCTATTGTTCTGTTGCCCTGAATGTCAGGAAGGTCTTTGCCTCAGGCCACCCCTTTGGGACGCCTGAAGAAAACAGTTTTCAAATGGAAATTAATGGGCATCACCTGTACCTCTTTGCTTAATTGCTTTGGAAAGGGATGTTTGTGAATCAGCCTCTTGGCCATGTGTGATGCTGTGGCTTATATTCTCAGCACCTGATGGATCTAAAGAAAGATTCCATGTGTGCTTCCAAAACCAAAATGGCCCAAAAAGCAGTCTTTGTGGATGAAGTCTCTCGCCTTTCTCTATAAGGTTCCTGACATCCATCTAGTGAGAATAGGGATTCTTTGTGTCAAATGAGTTCTTCAAAACTCTGCAGTGGCAAGTCTTTAGGTGCTTGGGTTTTTTAATGACACCAATTCAGATAAAAAATCTAAACCCGACAGTCAGTAGGCCTCAAATTGGAGAAGCAGAGCAGTATTTACGTCAGGCCTATGGTCACTCCTGGTTCTCAGGAAGGGTGTCCAGGCAACCCTGACTTTAGGCAAATGAGGGGCTAGTAAGGTTATCTTGTACACTGTCTTGGGATGAGTCCCTCATGGAAAACTCCAGCCACAGGTTATGATGAGTGTCTATATGGAAAAAGATGAGGGCTTTGTGGGAGTGTTTTGGTTTTAATTGTGGGGATTTGTGTGGCAGTTGGAAGTGATGACTGGTTCTACCTGGGTTTGAACTCTGGTGTCATTCCTTTAGAGTCTGAGTTCTGGAACTGATCTCAGAGAAATATTGCCATGAATTGTGTTCGGATTTTAGGAGGCCACGCATGGGATTCGCCCTTGGAAACTGAGATCAAGGACCAGGTTTGTTTTCCACAGAGCCTGAGAATCTCAGCCAGGATATCACAAGATTTTTTTCTGAAAGATTAGGCATCCATAGTTGAGAGTCAAAACACCCATGGACGTCACATTGTAGACCTTAATGGGCCTGGATGCATATGAGCCTTTGGCCACTCAATGGGAAGACTTGCCTGTGAGAGTACTCCACAGCTTTCATTGAAATGACCTTCTTCACCATTTTATGGTTCCTGAATTAACTGAAACCCACAGTGCCTCCAACTTCATCCATGAAAAATTGCTAGTTAAATACCATGAAATTTTTGAAATTCCCTTAACCAGGTGGTACTGGAGAGCCTTTGGATGTCTTGTTGCTGATCATGAGTGTACCATAGAATGCCTAGATTGTCTGGGTTTCATTAAAATGGTGTAGAACAAAGATGCCAGTAAGTTGGAGCCTGCAGAGTAGTGGGCCTATTGAAGTGGTGGGCAGGTGTGTGATAATACATCTGTGGTGTGGCCATGAGGATTTGCCATTGCCTTCCAAATGGCTTGTGAGTGACATGGTGCAGCCAGCAGGCCCTTCTATGTAAAGGCATCTTTTTATATGGAGAGGTTTCAGGGCAAATTTCAGAGTCAGATTGCTATGGACAAGGGGGCCAGCTCTGTGGGATAGAAGCCTGGTTGGTGCATTCTCCTGCAGACTCTGACCCACCACAAGTGACAGAACTCCCTCCAGCACTGGGTCCCAGTTGAACTCATTGTATTTCATGAAGCAAATACCAAAATCGCAGTGCAGCAGCAAGAAACACCACTAAAAGTTTAGGATGACAAAATGTCTTCACAGTCCACACTGGGAGACACTTAGGACCCAGTGGCCACAGTTTACCTACAACGAGAAAATTCAGCACTGCTGCCTCATGTTCATTAGAATATAAGAAACCATGTCCTCCAGGTCACACAGATGCAGACCCAGCTTTGATGGTCCCACTAGAAAGGAAGCTAAAGGTCCTTACAACAACATATATTTCAAGTGCCCAACCTCAGAGGAAGTGTCTCAAGAAGTCTTTAGGCCGGCAGAGCTCCATGTTTTGTGAGTGTTTTCCTGTTAGATCTGGACACAAGAGAAGACCACTGACACCAATAAAAATTAAATTAAATTAAGCTTATTATTTCCACTGGCCATCCTGCCTCTCCCTCCCAAAATGGCGGGAACAAGACAGCAACCCCAGCTTTCCTACAGCCCAGCTTCATGGACCAGAAATTTACACAAAATGGGCATTACATTTAACAGAACTCTGACAAGCATCACACTAATGGTAGTTTATATATATATATATATTTTTTTTTTGCTGTCCCTACATCAGAATTTATGAGGACCATTAGAGCCTCAGAGAGGGTTGTTGTCTGGCCAGGGAGGGCAAATATTTATGATATGTCACTAAAGTTTCAGAGAGGGCTGCTATCAGGTCGGAGAGCCAGACATGGCTCAGTTCAAACACTGGCAGGCATTCCAAGCAGGTTCAGAATTTTCAGTAATTTATGGTAAAGCCAAAATTATCTTTTCATGGCTTTTTGGCAAGATGGCTTCCAATTTTAATAAAAGATCAGGTTGGGTCTATCATTCCCCCCTTTTCTCTGTGTCCCTTTCAAATCTTTGATAGATTAGGGGTAGAGCACTGAGGAAATTTTAATCCCTCAGGTAAAAGTCTCCAAATTTTTAGAACTCACCCAAAACCAGTCTCCCTGATTTTACCTGACTTAATTAATTACTTATATTGATTGTCTATTTATATTTGGCTCCATTGTTGTAATAAGAGAGGCGTCACCCATTTTGGCTTCTTCTGAGCTGAGAGAGGATGACATGAGTAGGCATGGTGTGAGAGACATGAGTTGCCTTTTAGAAGTAGTTGAGGGACATGAGTTGCCTTTTAGAAGTCAGTTCGGTTTGAAGTCTGGTTGGGGTAGAACAGGTTGTAAAGTCATCTGGGTTTTGGTTATTACATGAGAGAAACAAAAACCATGAGTACTGAATAAATGTTGCAGCAGCTGGAACATGTCACTGTATAGAAGTTCCCTCTCAAGTCTTTAATATCCCCAGTTATAAAGACTGTCAATTTAATATTTAACTTTTAGTATTAGAGTTGTCCCTCCCCATAAGATATAGTTTAATAATTTAGTGTCATCTGATCTTGCAAAATCCTTTTACCAGTATGACCTCTGTGTCTAATAGAGAAACCTTTAATTTTGATACTCAGGACTGGATAATCGTACTAGCAAACACCAAGCTTACCTGTGTAGGTTAGGAATATATTTAGGCCTTAAACTGAAAATTTCTGAATCTGGCAGCTCTTCTTGATAGTCTCTTTTAATAAGTATCAGGCATTCCTGTCAGAGAATCCTTCTTTGTAGCCTCCAGTCTTACTTATTTTGGGAGGCTAACATAAAGTGTGTACCTTAAAATATTATTGTTATTATTATTATTATTATTATTATTATTATTATTATTATTATTCAAAATGTCCAGGAATGGCTGTATTTTGGTTTCCACTGTCTTTGCTAAGTGTTTAAGATGAAGCCTTCAAACTGACTTTTGTTTCTATCTATTGTTAACAGTCAGGTGAGCTTTTATGGGAGTCATAAACTGGGTAAACTTGAGAGCACTTTCTCAGTTCTGCTAGAGCCATTTGCGCTAGGTGGGTCCAGGTCTTGTTTGACCATGTGGCTTCCCTCGGAAGCATCAGGGATTTCTTTCTTCTCTGATGACTCTTCTCTTCATAGCAAATGCACTGATTGGCTTTCTGTTCTCCAGTGGTCTCATTAATCTCCCTGATGGGGAGTTTTTATAGCCCAGAGTTGCAAAACTCTTTAGAGAAGTCCCCTGTTCCCTGGATTCAGACTGACTCAGAGGGCAAGAGCCAAATATTGGTTTCCTTGGCCCTTTTCAATTAATTTTAATTTAAAATCCTAATCTTAAACATCTATCAAATAAATTTTAACAGCCTGATATTAAGAGCACCAGACTTTAATGTCTATAACTTTATAATTATTTATCTTTTTATTAATTGGGATCTGTATTATTCTGTCTGTCTTGTAGGTGATAACTTACTCTCTGAAATTAACCCATGTTTTGTTCTTAAAGCAACACTTCTTTAAAACACTAACAGGGAATCTTTAGATCACATATAAGAAAATTACAAAATAAAATTTTTTAACAACAGTAAAAATACTTAGTTCGTTTAATAGCTACCCTGAATTTTTGGCTGAGTCATACATTATATCCCCTGTTTGAGATCCTAGGAATCTTGACATTAAAAAAGAACTTTTAACATAACTTTAAAGAAATAAAATCTGACCTACTGCTTTTGTATTCATTCTCACATGAAATAAGATGGGACACACAGCCTTATCTCAGGTAAGGCAGGGCTCTTTATAAATCTTAAGTGTTTTAGTTCTAAAGCTGATCTTTATTTTTTAAATATTATTTTTAAAAGTTTACATAAATTGTTTGAGGTCACATGAACATTAGCTAACACCATAAAAAATCACTTTAAAATATGAATTAAACAAATGCTGAAAGTTTTTAACCTTTACATAGATTAGGCTCTCATTGACATAAAATACATTTAAATTGTTCCCCAATGTAAAAAGTAAGATTAAACTTTACATATCTTATTGATAACAGGTGAATAAATCCCCATAAAACTTCAGAACACCAGCTTGATATAATGCTCTTTTAAAATTTTTACTTTACAGACTTGCATACCTGTAAGATATGAGCACATTAGTAGCATCACAATTACATTGATGTTTCTACATTAACCAAGTTTAGCTTTTAAAGAAATGGCAGTACAGTGCTCTAAAATAACAGTTCTAATTTAATCAGTTGTTTAATTTCTATGGTTGCTTGCACAAGAAAAAATAAAACTTAATAAACACAATGTTATGGGTAAACTTATGTTTTAAGAAATTTTTGTCTCTTTAACACATGATTGATTTTTACAATCTTTTACAGAATTTAGTCAAACTTATACAGACGTTAGTAAGTCAATCAGATATCTAACAAAAGTACTCGTGAATGAGTAATCCCATATCAAATTTACTTTACTTATTTATCAAAACATTAGACACATGTATTGAAGAGTGTAAACCATTTTTATGTTGAAGGAAAAGTCCTAGAACCAAGGCATATTAGACATTTTGTAGATATTAATATTTTATCAGATTTTTGAATACCTAGAAAAACTTGAAAGCTTAAATTTAAAGACATTTATTTTTATCTGTTTATCAAATTTAATTGAATTATTTAAATCACGTGAATTGAAGATCTTTAGATCCACTTTTTAAAATTTGTTTTTATGAGTGCTTTTTTTTAATGAGTGCTCCTTATATATATTAATTTGTATATCATATATAAAATATACGGACATATGTATATATAGACATACAACACATAACAAAATAATTGAGCACACATAATAATAGTAAAGGCCTTGTAGCTTTTCGCAGGTGAAATCTCCATTGCAATGTTTCAAAAAGTCCACAGTTGGTCAAAGATAGTACTGATCAGAAAAACATTAACCTAGGTCTGTATGATCAAAATCATGAGCTCAAAAAAAAAATAAAGTATCTAAGGAAAAAAATAAGAGTCCTAGAAAAAATGACTGGCCAGTAATTAGTAAATACCATACAATTTACCTTTTTTTCTCTTAGGCCTCAGATCAGTCTCCTACTAAGCTTGCAGGCTTCTTTCATTTGCCTTTCAAAATAAGTCATGGCTGAGGTCTGGAAGGAGCAGGAAAAAACTGCTTTTCTGAGCAGACACCTCAGGCCTAAGGCATTTTAACCATAATTTTCAGGTTCGGATGTTGAAAATTATGGTACAAGTTTAAGATACAATTCACAAAATTTTATATCTTTACATCTTGTTTTGTCAACAGATATCATACTATGATTTACAATCCTTGTCCAGATTAATGCTCTCGAACACACAGTGATATTTTCACAGGCTACCCAATTCAAAATTGGTGAAAAATAAAGACTGAATGATTGGGAAGTTACTTGCCAATTTGGAAGTAGAGTTCTTTAGTTTTCCATCCTAAGTATTTAAGTTCTCTTGCATGAATTATCTGAAATCATAAACTAAACCATTACCTAAACCCGACTTTTAACTGCAAGATTTTGCAATGCTTCAAAAACCCATTCAAATACCAGATTGTTACAAGAAAACATCATCATTTAGACACACATTCAGCTAAGATCATTCCCAAGAAACAATTTATAATATCAACACATTATTGCACATGTCTTAAAGGGCCAGAAACAAAGACACAAGACAGACAGAAAGAAGGTCCAGACTATGGCTGTCAGACAGAATCCTTTAAACCTGAGCAGATAAGAAAAAAAATCTCCTACACCAGTGGCACCATAGATGTCCACAAGGGGGGGGGGGCAGATGTTTTAACAGAGGGGCAACCTGAAATGTACAATTAAGGGTCTCCATGGTGACTTTAATGCATTTAGTGTCCCCTTTTTCTTTTTCTCTTTTTTAACAAGACAGTGGTGGCATAATACTTACAGTGCAGGGAAGGAAGGAGGGAATTCCCTGAAGCAACAGGGCTTCAGCAGCTGCTGGGAGTCCCTCAGTCCCTCCTTTTACTTACAGGATTATCTCCTCTGGTTCGGTTCCACCCCAAGCATGTTCCATCTAGTAACATTTCAGTAGTCAGCTCTAAAAATGTTCCGGGACAGGGGGTGGGGGAGGGATTTATCAAAATTTGTAACTTAAAGTTCGGCTCCTGACCTTGAAGCCAATTAATGCCAATTTAATAATGAGGGCAAGGTTTTTAAAAAAAGAAAAAGGGAGGTTTATTGCTTTGGTAACAAAGAAGAAACACAGGGAACCCTGCCCAGAGGTTGTGACTCTCTTGATCTGGAGGGACAAGGGGTTTTAATGGAGTTTCACTTGTTAACCTGGGAGATACTCAGTTCTTAGGTCCCCAGCAGGCATTGCCCTCAGCAGTGGTTATACTCCAGGCAGCCAGCTAGGAGCTTCTCTCATCCTGCTTAACAAAGGGGGGTAAAGTTCATCGCAGTTCCTTAAAACAGAGTCCGAAAGAATATCAGGCTTACTTTCTTTGTTACCCATTTTCACGTCCAATATACTTATGTTTTTACCACAGAAATCACAGAACAAAACACACAAAACAAACAAGAAAAACATATAGAACACAGAACAAAACACAAAATACAGAAACCTGAACTTGAAACAAAAAACATAGGAGCAATGCAACGTCTTGCTAAAGCTCCGAAGTAGGACCACGTACATGCCAGTCATCACATCTCTACCATTCCAGATGAATTCCCTACAGAACAGAACAGAGGACAGAATGATTCTCATTACTGTACCGAAAACGAGTATATGTGAGCTTCCCCAGGACACCTCTATGTCATCAGAACAGATCTCCGTTAAACGGATATCAGATGTTATAAAGGTGCCACTTAATTTTTGAGGCCTCCTCCACCAGGTGATTGCTAATAGTTTTAGTGCGGTGGTTCACCGCAGTGCTCCTGGGACCTAACGCTCACTCCATGACCTTGGAACAGCTCAAGATGTGCACCCACTAGAGTGGCTCTCCAGCCCGGAGCTCTGAAGGGAAGCCCAGATTCAGATTTTCCAGCAGTCTGGTCTTGTGATCTGGTCGGCAGGGTCATCTTGCTGGGGAACTCAAAAAAATTAGATGAGGACACAAAAAAAGAACACTGACTCCAACTAAAATCAAATTGAGGCAAGCTTATTATGTCAACCGGCTGGGCTGCCTCTCCATCCCAAAACGGCAGGAACAAGACAGCAACCCCGCCTTTCCTACAGCACAGCTATATAGCCCAGAAAGTTACACAAAATGGGGGTTACAGATAACAGAACTTTTACAAGCATCACAAAAATGGTAGTTCATTTATTTATTTATTTTTTTTTGGTGGCCCCAATATCAGAAATTATGAGGACAAATAGAGCCTCAGAGAGGGTCGTTGTCTGGCCAGGGAAGGCCAAAATTTATGATGTGTCACTAAAGTTTCAGCGAGGGCTGCTATCTGGTCAGAGAGTCAAGCATGGGTGAATTCAAGGCACGGGCAGGCATTCCAAGCAGGTTCAGAATTTGCAGTTATTTATAGTAAAGCCAAAATTAACTTTTTATGGCTTTGTGGCAAGATGGCTCCCAATTTTAATAAAAGATCAGGTTGGGTCTATCAACCCGTGTCCCTTACTTTTGGAAACTACTCTACCACCTCCAAGGTTGTGAACTCCTGAGCATTTTCCAGTACAGATATGTATTCACAGATTTTCTAACTCTTCTACTCTAATTGTGTCTTACTTGGGGCAAAGATAATTTCAAGGTATTGTGCTGGATGAGAGTGGAAAAATTTTTGTGCAGCACACATTTGCATACACATTTGATTCATTATCTAATTTTCCATTCAAAATACTGAATCCATGACACTAACAAAAACCAGACTAGACTCTGACTACTAATCCTAATATGATCGAGAAAAACAACCCAAAGAGAATAGAAATAGAAGCAGTTCAGAGTAGGCATGGTGTATAGTTAGACTTGCCTTTTGCCTGATAAAGTGTTGGTGTTATAAATCTAGTCAATTTTTAATTGAAATAGTTCTCCATGTGTTTTTAAAGTTAACAAATATGTGAATTCCTGTCTCCCTTTCTCTGAAGCCTATTCAGCACATGTATTTTTTAGGTTCACATATAGAATCCTACATGGTATCACACATACATTCTTATGAGGTGGCTGACTTGGCAGATACAAATCGTAAAAAGAGATCACTCCTCCTAAACACTGTTTTAACAGAAAATTCAATCTATGGGTTTGCTTCCTAGTTGAACAACATTATACATAAATACAAGTTCAGTAAAATAAATACTTTTGTATCTGTGAAAGATATATATTTCATGATGAATTTCGATTGGCATATGTATTGCTAATTTTTAATGTTCCTGTGTGTGTTTTGTGTGTGAGTGTGTGTCTATGTATATATATATATACATAGACACACACTCACCAGATTTTTCAAAATATGAAATATATATGCCTTATTATACACTCCCCACATTCACGTTCATGTATGTGGATTTATAATAAACTTTTCACAAGATTATTCTCAAAAATATTCATCCACCTGAAATACATATTTGTCTCCTAGTACTGAAAAATAACTTTAGTGAATGGTGCACACAAATCCTAATATTTCTACAGTATCTGACCCAGTTTAACATTAATGCTAGTAGATTCCTATGTGACAAGTTGTGTATTTTGACGTTCATTTTTATGCAACACTAGTACATTACTATTTCTTCAGTTTATGCACATCATAAGATATATATTTATCCACAAGTTCATAAATTTACAGACATTTGTTTAACTTTCAATTACTTCCTGCTTCAGAACACATGTATTCCTCCAGGTTTCTTTTTTTTTTTAAATTTTTATTGTTGGTTGTTCAAAATATTACATAGTTTTTGATATATCATATTTCACACTTTGATTCAAGTGGGTTATAAACTCCCATTTTTACCCCGCATACAGATTGCAGAAGACATTTGGCATTTGTTTTTCAACGACTGGCTAGCTTCACTTAGCATAACCTGCTATAATGCCATCCATTTCCCTGCAAATTCTATGATTTTGTCATTTTTTAATGAAGAGTAATACTCCATTTTGTATAAAAGCCACATTTTGTTATCTATTCGTCTATTGAAGGGCATCTAGGCTGGTTCCACAGTCTTGCTATTGTGAATTGTGCTGCTATGAACATCGATGTAGCCGTGTCCCTGTAGCATGCTCTTTTTAGGTCTTTAGGGAATAGACCGAGAAGGTTAACAGCTGGGTCAAATGGTGGTTCCATTCCCAGCTTTCTAAGAAATCTCCATACTGCTTTCCAAATTTGCTGCACCAATTTGCACTCCCACCAGCAATGTACAAGTGAACCCTTTTCCTCACGTCCTCACCAGCACTTGTTGTTGTTTGACTTCATAATGGCTGCCAATTTTACTGGAGCAAGATGATATCTTAGGGTGGTTTTGATTTGCATTTCTCTGACTGCTAGAGATGGTGAGCATTTATTCATGTACATGTTGATTGATTGAATGTCCTCCTCTGAGAAGTGTCTGTTCAGGTCCTTGGCCCATTTGTTGATTGGGTTATTTGTTATCTAATTGTCTAATTTTTTGAGTTCTTTGTATACTCTGGATATTAGGGCTCGATCTGAAGTTTGAAGAGTAAAGATTTGTTCCCAAGATGTAGGCTACCTATTTACTTCTCTTATTGTTTCTTTTGCTGAGAAAAAACTTTTTAGTTTGAGTAAGTCCCATTTGTTGAATCTAGTTATTAACTCTTGTGCTATGGGTGTCATATTAAGAAATTTGAAGCCCGACCGCACAGTATGTAGATCATAGCCAACTTTTTCTTGTGTCAGACACTGTGTCTCTGATTTGATATCAAGCTCCTTGATCCATTTTGAGTTAACTTTTGTTCATGGCAAGAGAAAGTGATTCAGTTTCATTTTGTTGCATATGGATTTCCAGGTTTCCCAACAACATTTGTTGAAGCTGCTATCATTTCTCCATTGTGTGCTTTCAGCCTCTTTATCAAATATAAGATAGTTGTAGTTTAGTGGATTGGTTTCTGTGTCCTCTATTCTGTACCATTTGTCCAACCACCTGTTTTGGTACAGTACCATGCTGATTTTGTTACTATTGCTCTGTTGTATAGTTTGAAGTCTGGTATCACTATACCGCCTGATTCACAGTCTTTTCATGAGACTTCATTCCAAACGCATTATTTTCTATTTCCATAATCACCTTTGAAGCAAAACTCACATACACGTCATGATCAAACATAACCCTAATATTACCATTAGATGTATAACTGGTTGGAATGAAGGATTGTACATCAATATAGATTTTCTGTATATTTTCAGATATCAATTCAATCCATTATTTAAAGTTGGAAAAAGTTATATTATTTGTTCACAGTATTGTCTATTCATGCATTATGTCTATATTCATAGACACAGGGTACACCTTTTTATACCCCCAATACTTATTTATACATCTTCAAAATATTGCTCCCAGAAATGGTGGAAGAAATACTCATATCACCTGATGTACATATACATTTTATCAAAGTAATATTCTGGACACAATTACAAAGATCACACTTAAGTTTGTACCAAAGCCTAAATGGAAAGTGAGCATGGATCACGAAAAACATCCATGTCCAGGTTGCCTAATGCTCTCAAATGTCAACCCGATTGGTGACTACATATTTGTTTCTTCCTAAGATTATATATTCAACATCAAGCCAGTTGAAAATGTCTAATCCTATCACTCAGTTTATACTTTGCCTGATTTCCTAATGTCTCTATTATTATCTGCTTTCCTTCATATTTTCCCCAGTTCATCATTGTGACTGACTCTTCACATGTGCTCACATTTACACTCACTCTGTACCCAAAACCCTATTGCTAAAGATTTTTTGGACCAAATCCTATATTCACTCTTCCGACTAATTCCTAATCCTACCGACTATCCCTTTTTGAGTGGATGTTCTCTTCGACATTCAATCATCTAAGGTACAAGGAACGCTACCATTGTATATTGATTAATCTGAGACATCTGTGCAGAATATAATTCAAAGCTAAGTTTCCCAGTCAAGGGCCCAAAGACCTTCTGGGCTTCAAATTTTACCTAGATTTCTGTATTCATACTTATATTACACTTATATTCCTATGAATATTTCAGGTTCCCAATACCATAATTCATCCCGTAGAATGATTCCTAACCCAAATGGAACATGATATTAACCCTAACCATACACTGTTCCCTCAATCTAACTTTACGAAAGAGCAGGGACAGAGTTGGTCTTACAATACAGAAATTTAGAGGATCCTCCACCTGCTGAGAACCTCAAATGTCAACAAAGAAATGATCCCTGGAGAAGATATAGGCAGCTATGAAGGACCTGTGAAAGCAAAAGTCATATTCCATGGCAAACAACTTGGTCAGATGAAGGGATGTGTCTGAATCAACATTTCTCTTCTTAATGTATAGAAGATGGACCAAACCAGGCTTGAACTCTGGTGTGATTCCCCTTACAGACTGAGTTCTGGAACTGACATCAGAAAAATATTGCCATTAATTGTGTTAGGATTTTAGGAGGCAACGCATGAGAATCGCCCTGGAAAGAAAACTGAGATCTAGGAACAGGGTGGCTTTCCACAGAGCACTGGGAATCTCAGCCAGAATATCACATGATTTTATTTTGAAAGACGTGGCAGCCATAGTTGACAGTCAAAACACACATGGACCTCACATTGTAGACTGCAATAGGCCTGGCTTCATGTGACCTATTGGCCACTTTTTGGGAAGCCTTGCCTGTGAGAGTTCTCCAGAGTTTTCAATGAAATGAGCTTCCCCACCATTTAATGGTTCCTGAATGAATTGTAACCCACAGTGCCTTCAACATCTTCCTTGAAAAAAGGCTAGATAAATTCCATGAAATTTTTGAAATTCCCAAGACCAGGTGGCACTGGAGAACCTTTGGATGTCCTGTTGCTGATCATGAGTGTACCAGACAGTGCCTTGATTTACTGGGTTTCATGAAAATGTTGTAGAACAGATTTGCCAGTAAGTTGGAGCCTGCTGATTAGTGGGCCTAGAGCAGTGGTGTGCAGGTGTGTGATAATACATCTGTTGTGGGGCCATGTGGATCTGCCAATAGCTTCCAAATGGCTTGTGATTGACATGGTGTTGCCAACAGAAGCTTATTTGTAAATGCATCTTGTTATATGGAGAGATTTCAGGGCAATGTTCAGAATCATGTTGCTATGTAAAAGGGGGCAAGCTCTGTGGGATATTAGCCTGGTTGATGCATTCCCCTGCAGACCCTGACCCAACACACGTGACAGAACCCGCTCCAGCACTGTGTCCCAGTTGAACTCCTTGTATTTTGTGGAGCAAATATGAAATTCCCAATGCAGCAGGAAGAAAAACCACGAAAAGTGGAGGACGAAAAAATGGCTTCACTGTCCACACGGGGAGACACTTAGCCCACAGTGGCCAAATTTTACCAACAAAGAGCGAATTCAGCACTGCTGCCTCATTTTCATTGGAAAAGAAGAAACCATGTCCTCCAGGTCACATAGATGCAGACGCAGCTTTGATGGTCTCATTAGAAAAGAATCTAAAGCTCCTGACAACAATATATATTTCAAGTGTCAAACCTCAGAGGCAGTTCCTCAAGAAGTCTTTAGGCCGAAAGAGCTCCATGTTTGTGGAATGTTTACCCTGTCCCTTACATTTGGAAACTATTCTACCACATCCAATGTTGTGAAACCCTGAGCATTTTCCATTCCATATATATATTAACAGATTTTTTTACTCTTCTCCTCTATTTGTGTGTTATTTGGGGCAAAAGTAATGTCAAGGCATTATTCTGGATGAGAGTGGGAAGATTGTTTTGTAGCACATATTTGCATACACATTGGATTCATTTTCCTATTTTCCATTCGAAATACTGCATCCCTGACACTAATCCATACGCTACTAGACTCTGACTACTAATCCTAATATGATAAGGAAAACACCAAAACAGAATAGAAATAAAAAATTTCAGAAGAGGCATGGAGTATAGTTGGACTTGCCTTTTGCAGGATAAAAGGCAGCTGTAAAAAATCTAGTAAATTTTTATTTGAAATAGTTCTCCATGTGTTTTAAAGTTAACAAATATGTGAATTTCTGTCTCCCTTTCTCTGTACCCTCTTCAGCACATGTATTTTTATATGCACATAAAGAATCCTACCTGGTATAACACGTACATATTTGTGAGGTGGCTGACTTGGCAAATACAAGTTGTGAGAAGAGATCACTCAGCAGAAACACTGTTGGAAGTGAAAATTCACCCTATGTGTGAGCTTCCTAAGAGATCAAGATTATACATAAATGCATGTTCAGTAAAATAAATATTTTTTCATCAGTGGATGATATATATTTCATGATGAATTTGGATTGGAATATATATTGCTAATTGTTAATGTCTCAGTGGTTTTATATATATATATACACACTCTCCAAACTATTCAAAATATAAAATATATGATCTACATATACATTTTATCACAGAAATATTCTGGACAAAAATTGCAAAAGACACAATATGATGGTATCAAAGCCTAAATGGAAAGTGAACATGGATTACTAAAAACATCCATGTCCAGGTTCCCTAATTCTCTCAAATGTCAATCATATTGGTGACTACATATTTGTTGCTTCCTAAGATTATATATTCAAACTCAACCCTGTTGAAAATGTCTAGTCCTATGATTGACTTTATACCTTACCTGATTTCCTAATCTCTCTAATAATATCTGCTTTCCTACATATTTTTCCAAGTTCACCATTGTTACTGACACTTCACATGTGCTGACATTGACATTCACTCTCTAAACAAAACCCTATGTTAAAGAACTTTTATTCCAAATCCTATACACACTCTTCTTCCTAAAACTTCCAACTATCTTCCTATTCCTACCTACTATCCCTTTTTGACTAGATGTTCTCTTCAACATTCAATCGTCCAAGGTACAAGGTCCTATGCCATTGTATATCGATTTATCTGAGATATCTTAGTAGAATGTAATTCAAAGTAAAGTATCCCAATCAAGGGCCCAATGCCCTTCTGGGCTTCAAATCTTCTTAGATTTCTGTTTTCATACATATATTTCACCTCTATATTTTTATAAATCTTAAAGGTTACCAATATTATAATTCATCCAGCAGAATGACTCTTTACCCAAATCAAAAATGTTATTAACCCTAACCATACACAGTTCCCTCAATCTAACTTTACAGAAGAGCAGGGACAGAGTTGGTCTTAAAATACAGGAATGTAGGTGGTCTTCCTCCAGCTGAGAACCTCAAAGGTCCATGAATAAATCATCCCTGAAGAAGATGTAGGCAGATATGAAGGACCTGAGTGAGCAAAAGTCATCATTCATGGCAAAAACCTGGTCAGGATAAAGGGTAGTGTCTGAATAAGCCCCTCTTTTCTTAATGTAGAGAAGATGGACAAAACCAGGCCTGTGTGGAAAGCTGTTCCCGGGTGCCTATAGTTGATATTGCATTCTAACTTGTGAAAGTGTCACAGGAAGTAGGGGCAGCCTCCATCTCATGGGACCATTGGAAGCAACTATTAGGACAAAGTGGTTGCCAAGGTAGTGGCCTTATTCAGTTTCTGAAGAAAGTGACCTCACCACACTTCCTTGTTGATGGAACTCTCTGAACATGGGATCCAGGAAGCCAGGCACCCAGAGCCAGTCCCAGTCCCAGTCCCAGTCACAGTGGTCTCACTTGTTTGGATTTAGCATGGACAGATTCACTCTTTCTTGGTACCTACTGATGTGAGGATGGCCAAATGTGAGAAAAGCTCTGAAGAGGGGTCTTTCCTGAGAAAGCAGGTAGTGGCTCACTGCTGACTCTTGACAACTTCACAGAGTTGGACAAGGAAATCAGTTCTGAGACAGAACAGGTCATTTCAGGGGAACATAGTGTGGCCCACCAGTCAGAGGACACTCCAGATTGTCATAGACCTAGTTGCAGGAAGTAGGTGACTTTGAGGGTGTGGGTGTGAGTTTGCAGATTTTGTCTCATGTTCTGAGTATAGGTAGGAATGGCGGTTTGTTGCGTTTGGAGTGAATAACTTCTGTTCATGTATGTGGATTTATAATCAACTTTTAACAAGATTATACTCAGAAATATTCATTCACCTGAAATACATATTTGTTTCCTAGTACTGAAAACTAACTTCAGTGAATGGTGCATATAACTCCTAATATTTCTACAGTAACTGACCCAGTTTAACATCAATGCAAGTAGATTCTTATGGGACATGATATGTGTTTTGGAGTTCGTTTTAATTCAACACTGGTACATTACTATTTCTTAAGTTTATGCACATTACAGTATATATATTTCATTCACAAGTTCACAAATTTATAAGCATTTATTTCACTTTCAATCACTTCCTGCTTCAGAAAACATGTATTCCTCCATGTTTCTTGACTGGTATTTTCATGAGACTTCTTTCCAAACACATTATTTTTGATTTTCATAATCATTTTGAAGCCCAAACTCACACATTCTTCATGAAAAGCCATAACCCTAATATTACAATTAGACGTATAACTAGTTGTTATGAATGATTCTATATCAAAATATGATTTCTTATATATTTTCAGTTATCAATTCAATCCATTATTTAAAGTGGAAGCAGTTATATTATTTATTAACTGTATGGTCTATTAATGCATTATCTCTCTCTTCATAGACAAGGGGTACACCTATTTTACCTTAGATACTAATTTATACATCTTCAAAATATTCCTAAAAGAAATGGTGGAAGAAATACTCATGTCACCAGATCTACATATACATTTTATCACAGTAATATTCTAGACAAAAAAAAAGTCACCCTTAAGATTGTACCAAAGCCTAAATGGAAAGTGAGCATGGATTACATAAACTTCCATGTCCAGGTTGCCTAATGCTCTCAAATATCAATCCTATTGGTGACTACATATTTGTTTCTTCCTAAGATTATATATTCAACCTCATGCCTGTTGAAAATGTCTAATCCTATCACTCATTTTATACTTTACCTGATTTAGTAATGTCTCTATTTATATCTGCTATCCTACATATTTCCCCGGTTCATCATTGTGACTTACACTTCATGTATGCTGAAATTTACATTCACTCTCTAACCGAAACCCTATTGCTTAAGAAGTTTTGGTCTAAATCCTATACTCACTCTTCTTTCTAAACCTACCGACCATCTTCCTAATTCTACCTACTATCCCATTTTGAGTGGATGTTCTCTTTGACATTCAATCATCAAAGGTACAAGGTCCTATGCCATTGTACATCGATTTATCTGAGACATTTGTGCAGAACATAATTCAAAGCTAAGCATACCAATTAAGGGTGCAATGCCCTTCTGGGCTTCATATCTTCCCTGGATTTCTGTTTTTATACTTATATTTCACCTATATATTCTTGTAAATATTATAGTTTCCCAATACCATTATTCATCGTGCAGAAAGATTCCTAACCCAAATTGAACATGTTATTAACCCTAACCATACACTGTTCCGTCAATCTAACTTTACAGAAGAGCAGCGACAGAGTTGGTCTTACAATACATGAATGTAGGCGATCTTCCACCTGTTGAGAACGTCAAAGGTCCATGCAGAAAGGATGCCTTGAGAAGATGTGGGCAGCTATGAAAACTTGAGAGAGAAAAGTCATCTTCTATGGCAAACAACCTGGTCAGCATGAAGGGATGTGTATGCATCAGCCTCTCTCTTCTTAATGTAGAGAAGATGGTCCAAACCAGTCCTAGGTGGAGAGCTGTTCCCGGGTGCCCATGGTTTATATACCATTCTAACTTGTGAAAATGTCATAGGAAGTAGGGGCAGCCTCCATATAATGGGACACTTGAAAGCAACTGTTAGGACAAAGTGGTTGCCAAGGAAGTGACCTCATTCAGTTCCTGAAGCATTGACCTACCTCACTTCTTTGGTGATGGAACTCTCTGAACTTGGGATCCAGGATGCCAGGCACCCGGAGCCACTCAAGTCTCAGGCCCAGGGGTTTAACTTGTTTGGATTTACAAAGGAGAGTGTTAGTCTTTCTTGGTACCTTAAGATATGAGGATGGCCAAATACCAGGAGAGCTCTGAATAGGGGCCTTTCATGAGAAAGCAGGTAGTGGTTGGCCACTGGCTCCTGAAAACTTCACAGAGTTGGGAAAGAAGAGCAGATCTGAGACAAGACAGGCCATTTCGGGGGAACATACTGTGGCTCACCACTCAGAGGACACTCTGGATAGTCACAGAGTTTAATGGGGGAAGGATGTGCCTTCGTGGGTGTGGGTGTGATTTTGTGGTTTTGTCTCATGATCTGAGAATAGGTAGGAAAGGCGTTTTTTTCTTTGATTTGTAGTGGACTGCTTCTAGTAAGACGTTTGACAAGGCGAGTGTTTCTATGTCTGTGTATGCTACTGTGTCCGTGGTTGTAGACATTAGAAAAGAGAATGCAACAATTGATGTGTCCAGTATAGTAGAAAGCTTCCCAGCATTCATCCTGCCCAATTTATGAATGGACTGCCACTTGCCTTATAAATGGGCAACACCTGCTAACTTCCTAAGTTCCTGTTTTCTTCCTGAATTCTCGCCACTCTCCAGAATAGACTCATGGTTTTTGTCCAAAATATGTACCACCTCCAAGCTCTGTGACATGTCCATGTACTGGATAGCTGAAGGGAATGGCGAGCATCTCAGAAAACTCAGATATCAGTGTGACCAGGAAAGTCTCAGTGGAGAAACCCTGCTTTGGACTTTTTCTTACCTATTGTTCTGTTGCCCTGAATGTCAGGAAGGTCTTTGCCTCAGGCCACCCCTTTGTGAACCCTGAAGAAAACAGTTTTCAAATGGAAATGAATGGGCATCACCTGTGGCTCTTTGCTTAATTGCTTTGGAAAAGGATGTGTCTGAATCAGCCTCTTGGCCCTGTGTGAGGCTGTGGCTTAGATTCTCAGCACCTGATTAATCCAAAGACAGATCCCATGTGTGCATCCAAAACCAAAATTGCCAAAAGAGCAGTTATTGTGAATGAAGTCTCTTGACTTCATTTCTAAGGTTCCTGAGGCCCATCAAGTGAGAATAGGCATCCTTTGGGTAAAATGAGTTCTTCAAAGCCCTGCGGAGGCTAGCCCAGAGGTTTTTGGTTTGTCTCATGACTCCCAATCATATAAAGAATCTATACCTGACATTCAGTAGGCCTCAAATTGGAGATGCAGAGCAGTATTAACAGCAGGCCTATTTGATCACTCCTGGTTCACAAGAAGGGTTTCCAGGCCACCCGGACTTTAGGCAAATGAGCGGCAAGGGAGCTTATTTTTCACACCGTCTTGGGCTGCACCCCTCATGGAAAACTCACACCCTTTGGGTGTGTTTTGGTTTTCATTGTGGTCATTTTTGTGGCGGTTGGAAGAGATGACTGGGCCTACCTGGGCTTGAACTCTGGTGTGATTCCTCTTAGAGACTGAGTTCTGGAACTGACCTCAGAGAAGTACTGCCATGAAATGTGTTGGGATTTTAGAAGGCCACGCATCAGAATCGCCCTTGGAAACTGAGATAGAGGTCCAGGGAGGCTTTCCACAGGGCACTGGGAATCTCAGCCAGGATATCACATGATTTTATTCTTAAAGACTTGGCAGCCAAAGTTGAGAGTCTAAACACACACGGACCTCACATTGTAGACCTCAGTGATCCTGGCTTCATGTGAACTTTTGGCCACTCTTTGGGAAGCTTGCCTGTGAGTGTTCTCCAGAGATTTCATTGAAATGAGCTTCCTCACCATATAATGTTTCCTGCATGAATTGAAACCCACAGTAACTCCAACTTCATCCTTCAAAAATGGCTAAATAAATACCATCAAATTTCTGAAATTCCCAGACCAGGTGGCACTGGAGAACCTTTCGATATCCTGTTGCTGATCATGAGTGAAAGAATTCCCCACACAAAGACACTTCGCTAGGAGAATTCCAATTTTATTGCAAAAAGCTGTGTGCTTACATAGAACTAAAGGGGTGATGGTAGGGCTTAGATAAATGGCAGGGCACCAATTTATTGGCAAGTTCTTTCAGATATCAGCTCCGGAGCCAAGGAATTAGTTCTCATTGGGGCTAAGGTTCCCCGCCAGAGAGATTTGAAATTGGCGCCGACGGGAGAGTTCACACGGGCGGGAACTTTTTGCATCACTGCAGAAAAGAGGAAGGTAGGAAGAAAAAGTCCTTAGGCACCATGTTGGGGTTTTTACTCTGGGGAATGGCTGCCGTTTATACTTTTTCCAACATTCTTCCCTTTTTGTTTTCTTAGGAAGTGTGGCGTCGTTGGTCAGATCTGGCTGCTTCTTGCTGTTTGGGGGCGCTGTGGGGCCTAGAATGGGAAGTGGAGAAATTCTCGGGGGGCAGGTCTGGGGATATCATGGCAGCCAGAAAGAAAACCCAGTGGCTACAGACAGCTACTTCCATAGGGGTGAAGTCTATGAAAGTTCCCTGAAGCCTCAAGTTGTCGATGGCATTGAACCAGTCCTGGATGGAGGAGTTTGTTGGTATCAGTCACTGGTCCTGTTTCAGAGACTCTGGGAAATACTGGAAGCGTTGCCTGGACATGGCATCACCAGCACCTGAAGAAGATCAGAGTGAATAAAAACAGAATGAAGATGAAAATTAAAGCAAAGGTCAATTTTTGGCAGAAGTACCATGTTGGGGGACTGACAGAGAAGAGGCCAAGGGCCATGAGGAAACTTAGAAGGACATAAAAACTCATTAATCCAGGATGGCAGATTAAAAGGTTCTCCGAGCTCGTTGTCTCTCGCCGTCTGATGTCCGTTGCATTCCATCGTGCCTGGTAGTGAGCTTCAGCACTGAGTGAACTGTTCTCTTGGAGATGTTGGGGGTTCATCAGTCATCAGAGGCTGCTAGTGCCTAAGCAAAAGCTGGTTGAATGTTTGATTAGAAATTTTTTTTTCAGTTGGGTTTGAAGGCACTTCATTATGCAGGGCAAGAGAGCACAAAAAAGGAGCATCCCAATAAGGGGCCCCAAGATTGGTAGTAAGTACATGGCAAGAAAGGATTGGAAGCAATTGGGTTGATAATTCCTGCAATTTAACAACATTTTTTTCTATTAGGCCAGATTCATTAACATAATGACAACATTCCTCTCTGAGGAACAGGCATGTTCCCCCTTTTTCTGCAATGAGAAGATCAATTGCCCTTCGGTTCTGTAAAGCCAGTTGTGCCAATGAAGTAACCGTCACTGCAAGGAGCCCAGAAACTGAGCAGTGTTATCAAGTGCTTCCTGCAGTTTTTGTTGCAGGTCATTGGATGCCCATAGAGCATGACCTATAGCTTCACCAGAGAGTTCGAGACTCGCCGCTGAGGTTGTTAATGTGAGGCCTACCAGAACCGGCAGAAAGACTGCCCTAAGGGTGCAGGAAGGTAGGGCCACCTGTCGGAATTCGATGGGAGTATACAAAGACAGCTGAGGAACTACCGTAACCAAGAAACAGATGCCAGAGACATTGATCGTTGAGGTACTTATAGACCCGTTACACCAGAGAAAATGTCCAGGTTTCATAAATCAGGGCTTGATGGGGTGCTAAAGCTCAAGGAACAAATGGGTAAAGAATTCATTATTGTCAGGTGGAAACAGATGAAAGGATATAAAGTATTGGTGGAACAACTTTCCCATAGTGGGATACGTGTCACATGTAGGGGTTTTCCTTTCTTAGAGAAATTGTAGGTTTTTGATGAAATATTTCCTGCCGCTAATGGGACCGCTGCTAGAAGTGGACGACTAAGTGAAGCACAGAGAAAGAACTGAGAAGTAGGCACAGAAAGAGGGGTGGAGTTTAATAATCAAAGAGTTTGGTGTAGCAAATTGAGCCATGTGGGAGGGGGACCTGAGGGGGTTGAAGGCTCTGAATCCTCTTTAAATGAGCTATGGATAAGATCTCGAAGTTTTGATTCTGACTCCTTAATGTGTTCGACTACCTGGATGGTTGCCTTAGGTGGCGTAATCAGGGTGCGGCCAACAGTCATCCACATTGTGGGTCTGGCTGAGGTTGTCCGAGCATAGACAGCAAACTCAACTTAGTCCCAACGTTTGGCCTTGGGGTCAGGTATATCTAAAGTATACCATCCATTGTTATTGGATGAAGAGCCTTTATGCCACTTTAGGTAACTAGAAGTCCACCCTTCATGGTAACCAAGTGAGTGGTAAGAATAGCTACCACATTCATGATGGAACCTGCATGACTTATAGGGGCACCCATTATATTTCTCAGGCCACAAATGACTATAGTCTTTGGTTTGATGAAAAAGGAAGCAAATGAAAGGCCAGTTCCAGCTACCAGGGACGAAGGTCCTTGAAGGTGACAATTTTAGGGAAATAGATGTGCAGTTGTGGATGAAGCAAGCAGTTGCATCCAGTGGGTGGACATTCTGCATGCCATGTTCTGAGTATCATTCCCGAAGAGTGAAAAAATACATTGTAGCAGAGGAGGGTAAATACCAGTCCTGACAGAGCACAGAAAATAAGCAGAGCACAAAAAACAAGCAGTTAGAGAAGACTAGGGTGTTGGGAGAGCTCATTGTGCCTTATTTAAGAGGAATTGTTCTGTGGGGAACACCGTGTTAGCCGCAACTTAAATGGGTGAGATGGGAGTGGAGAGCAGGAGTAAAGGGGAGGTTCAGGAGGTGATTCTTGGAGTTCCTCTGGGGTGGTCCTGTCGTCATCAGGTGGGCCTCTTGGTGATATGGCTTCAACCTAGATATGTGAATCCAAGGGGTGAGACAGTTGTCTGATAAGGAGAGTTAGGTGGAGTTGGGGGTACAGAGAATGACAGGATAGGGGCCTTCCCATTTTGGGGCAAGAGGCCCGTTCTCCTCTGGGGTATTATAATAGACTAGACTCCCAGCTGTTAAGGGAGGAGTGTTTGGAGCGGGGACTGGGTCCAGAAGAAGCCAGTCCTGATATTTCCAGAGTTCCGAGCAAAGATAAAACAAGAGAGGCAAAGACAAATCTCGGGTGAGAGGTCCTTGTGAAATTACCAACCCAGGGGGGATAAGAGGTCTTGAATACCTTATCTCAAAGGGAGACAGTAAAGATGGTTTCTTAGGTAGAGCTCTGATTCGAAAAAAATCCAAGGGAAGGAGTTTGACCCAGTCTAAGTTTAATTCCATTGTCAATTTGGTAAGGACTTCCTTTAGAGTACGATTTACCCTTTCCACTTTCCCTGAAGCCTGAAGGTGATATGGACAGTGAAAATGTCACTTGAAGGAGAGGGCTTGAGAGACCTTTTGTGTGATCCTAGAAATAAACTCAGGGCCATTGTCAGATTGTAGGAAAGTTGGCATTCCAAACCTGGGGATGATGACTGTCAGAAAGATTGAAGCTACAGTGGAAGCCTTTTATTGGAAATGGGAAATGCCTGAACCCAACCAGAGAAAGTGTCCATAAAGACAAGGAGGTATTTAGTGTGCCATACTTTGGGCATGTTGGTGAAGTGTACCTGCCAGTCAGCAGTGGGAATGTGTCCCCGGGCTTGGTGGGAAGGGAAAGGTTTGGGCCTTAAAAAAGTATGAGGGTTGGTCCGCTGACAGATCTGACAATTAGAGGCTATATTCTGTAGCATGGCTTTGTCAGAGGGGGTGAGGGAGAAGAAGCTCTGTAAAAAGAGGGTCAAAGACTGAGAATCGGAATGGAATAGAGTATAAAGGAACTTGAAAAGATCCTTGTTCTTACTGGAAGAAGTAGTGGCTTCAGATGAGATGTCTAAAGTGGCCATTATATGTACCCCAATGGGGGCAATAACTGGAAGTGGTGGCAGCCATTCGTGCCGCCTGGTCAGCTTTGGCATTGCTCTCAGTGATAAGAGAGCCGTCCTTCTGATGGGACCTACAATGGACAACTCCCAACTGGGTGGGAAAGTGGGAGGCCTCTATCAGATTGCTTATAAGAGCCGAATTAGTGATCACATTACCTTTGGTGGTAACTAGTCCTCGCTCCTTTCATATTGCAGCATGGGAAAATAAGATATGGAAGACATATTTTGAGTCAGTATAAAGGGTGAGGGATTTGCCTTGTGCTAGAAGGCAGGCACAAGTGACTGCTATGAGTTCAGTCTGCTGGTTGGTAGTTCCTGAAGGTAGAGCTTTGGCCTCTATAATTTCAGTGGCTGAAACTACAGTGTATCCAGAGTAATGAGTGCCATTCTGCCTAAAGAAACTGCCGTCAGTGAACCAGATAAGGTCAGGCTTGGTGAGTGGTCCATCAGAAATTGAAGAATGACAGGGAAGGAAATCATCTAAGGTTTCCAAGCAATTATGAATTGTTGTGTTAGACGTGGGAGTCATTGGGAGCAGTGAGGCAGGGTTCAGTGCAGAGCAGGGGAGGAAAGTAATATTAGGGTTTTCCAGAAATGAAGTGAGGAGTGACAGAACTCTGGATGGAGGAAGGGTTTGAAGGCCCTTATAAGCTAAAAGATCCTTCAAGTGATGTGGGGAGTGAATAGTTCAAGGGGCCCCAAAACTCAGCTTAGAGGCTTCTTTGTGTAAAATTTGTTCAGCAGCCAGAGCTTTTAAGCAAGGGGCCTACCCACAGATTGTATGGTCTACTTTATTGGACATATATGCCAGAGGTGCAAATGTAGGCCCATAGTTTTGACCTAAGACCCCAAATGCTTGCTCCCCTTTTTCATGGACATATAGATGAAATGGTCTTGAAATATCAGGAAGGTGCAAGGCAGGTGCCTTTAAGAGGAGTTGCTGAAGCCTGCAGAAGTGGTAGTTAGGGGAGGAGGCAAGAGATTCACTAGGGGGTCCCTTTGCTAGGTCATACAGGTTTTTGGCTAGAAGAGAATAATTTGGGATCCAGGCCCTAAAATAAATGCTATTCCTAGGAATGATAGTATTTCGGCTTTTGTATGGGGCACTGGAAGATCAGAAAGGAGTTGCCTCCTATCCAGTGTTATTTCCTTTTTCCTAGGTGTAAGGCAAAAAACAAAATAGATGAGAAAAAACTGGAAAACATGGGCCTTGTGGGGAGACACCCTATATCCCTTGTATGCTAGGAAATTAAGAAGCTGGGCAGTGTGGGATTGAGAGTGTTAAAGAGGGACTACATAGAAGAAGGTCATCGACATATTGAAGGAGAGTAGAGTCAGGACAGGTCGGGTGAAAGGATGTGAGGTCCTGGGCAAGAACTTGGCCAAAGAGATGGGGCCTATCCCTGAATCCCTGTGGGAGGACAGTCCAGGTAAGCTGACGAGAATGGCGGGTGTGAGGGTCAGTCCACGTAAAAGCAAAGATATCCTGAGTTTCTGATGACAAGGGAATAGAAAAGAATGCATCTTTGAAATCTAGGATCATGAAGTGGGTATTAGTGGCATGGATCTGAGAGAGGCAGGGGTAAGGGTTGGGCACTAGCGGGTGGATGGGGACCACAGAGGAGTTGACAAGGTGAAGGTCTTGAACCAGCCTGTAGGACCCGTTAGGTTTCTTAACTGCCAGAATGGGGGGTGTTGAAAGGAGATTGTGTAGGCCTAAGATACCCCTTTCATAATAAATCCTGGATGATGGGTTCTAATCCGAGGAAGGCTGTGGTTGTGAGTAGATATTGTGGTTGACTAATATATCTTGAAGGGTCGTGTAAGACAATATGAATAGGACTTCATTTAGCCATAGAGGGTGTAGTTGTGTCCCAAACCTCAGGGTTAACTGGTTTAGATAGTCGTGGGAGACTGCATGAAGGAGTGTATTTGCCCCTAGGAACATCATGAGGAAATGAGAGGTAGAATAATGTGGGGTGATATGTGAATGGTGACTTTTAATAGTGAGAGTATGTCATTAAGACATGACGGCCATCTGGGGTTTCTGGGTCGAGTTTTGTGTACTGTTGAAGGGCCTTGGTTAGTCTATCCTGGAAATCTGAAGGTGTTTCCTCCTTCCATTGAATGACCTCCTGCACCTTTTGAAAGTTAACAGCCTTGCGGGTGGCCTTTTTCAGCCCCGCCAAGAGACAGGATGTAAAAAGGTCACGAAACTGTAAGCCTTCACGGGTCTTGTAATCCCATTGGCGATCTTGCTCTGGGACAGCATGAGGGCCTGTGGGGTGGGTAGGATTGGTCCTATGATTTTCATCAGCATGGGCTTGGGCTAGCTCCCAGACTCATTGCCTTTCCTTGGGGAGAAGTGTATTGGCCAAGAGCATGTAGATGTCATGATGAGTGAGGCTACATACTTGCAGGACCCATTGAAACTCCCGAATGTAAGTGGTGGGGTCAGTGGTGTAAGAGCCTAACTTCCTCTCTAGCTGAGTAATGTCCGACATGGAAAACGGAACGTGGACTCTGATGACACCCTCGGGACCAGCTACCTCACGAAGGGGTGCAATTGTCTTGGGGGTGGGAAGGAGTTCCTTAGACCTGGTAACAGGAGGACTGAAAGAGGAAGGCGGTGAACAGGAAGGAGAGGGAGAGGAAGGGAGTGTCTCTGTGGAGGAGGAGGAGGTGGAGCAGGCAGAAGAGGGCGGAGGAAAGAGGGATGAAACGGAAGGCGGAGGATCCATGGAATTAGGCAGAGGAAGAGGAAGGTATAGCGGGAGAGAAGGGGCAGATGGGGCTGGGGGATAAGGTGGGGGTTCATCTGCTTGGTCGAATGAGGAAGAATCTGTGAAGTCAGGAATAGAAGTAGGGGAAGAGAGGGGTTTTCAAGCAAAGAGGACCTGAGAGGGAGGGCAAAAGGAGCCGAGAGCAGGGTGCTGTGTGTGAAGGCTAAAATCTTAAATGCAGGGAATCTCCCTCCACTTTTTCAGATGCTGGCAGTAGTTAAAAAGGTCCTGGAAGAGGTTTGGATCTAAGGAGCCTTCTGGTGGCCAATGATTGCCATTATCCAGTGGATATGAAGGCCAATCATGGGTACAGATTTTGATTAAAAGTTTGGGCTTGATGTCTGGTGTGAGGGAGAGTGTGGCCAGATTTTTTATTAAACATTTGAGAGGTGAGTCTTCAGGTGCAGACTAACAGGTGCCCATAGTCACAGGGAGAGATGGGAGAGAGAGAGAGAGAGAGAGAGAGAGAGAGAGAGAGAGAGAGAGAGAGAGAGAGAGAGAATAGGAGTAAGCAAGAAAGACAAAGAGAAAACCCGGGCTGGAACGGCTTCCAGGAAGCTCAGGGCAAACGGGGGTCAGGTGGGCGTCCCCAAAATGACAAGCCATCACGAGGAAATACAGAGGGCACTACCTGGTCATCACCAGTGAAGTGCGATCTGTGAAACCAAAAGGAATTGGAGCCAAGGGCAACCTGACGTCAGGAAAGTTTTCAACTGCAGCAGAAGAAGTCAGTAATGAAAACAAAACTCTGGCTCTGACAGAATGCAATTCCAGGCCGGGAGTTCAGTTTTCGCAGAGCAGAGAAGCAGCTTCAGCCAGACACAGCAACCCCACAGGATACAGCAACTCTAGCCGGCAGCAGCAGCAGCAGTGGAGCAGGAAAATCCATAAAGCCTCTCGTGTAAACTCAGAAGCCTCATGCCCCCAAAAGAAACGAAACACCAGAGGGTCCACTGCAACTAGTAAAGGTCTTAGTGGGAGGAATTCCCTCTCCCCTACCAGGCATCTGGAGTGTGCCTGACGATCACTGTCACAAAACCAGTGGCAGCCTGAAGGGAGTTGGCGAGCCAGGGTCAGGGGAGGATTACTTACATCAGATCAGTGGTGAGTGCAGAAAGCTGGCGTCTGAAAAGAGCGGACTAGGGCAGAGTGTCTCGGCGGAGTGGGGGACGGGGCTCTTGTTGGAAAGAGCTCACCTGTATCCTCTCACGGGGCACCAGAATGAAAGAACTCCCCATGCAAAGACACTTCACCAGAAAATCCAATTTTATTTCAAAAAGCTGTGTGCTTATATATAACTAAGGGGGAGATGGAAGGGCTTAGATAAATGGCAGGCAACCCATTTATTGGCAAGTTCTTTCAGATATCACCTCCGGAGCCCAGGAATTTGTTCTCATTGGGGTTAAGGTTCTCCGCCAGCGAGATTTGAAATTGGAGGAGGCAGGAGAGTTCACACGGGTGGGAACTTTTCACGCCACTGCAGGAAAGAAGAAGGTAGGAAGAAAAAGTCCTTAGGCGCCATGTTGGGAATTTTCTCTGGGTTATGGCTGCCGTGTATACTTTTCCAAACAATGAATATACCAGACAGTGCCTTGATTGACTGGTTTTCATAAAAATGGTTTTTAACAGAGATGCCAGTAAGTTGCATCCTGCTGAGTAGTGGGCCTAGAGCAATGGTGGGCAGGTGTGTGATAAAACATCTGTGGTGTGGCCATGTGGATCCGCCATTGGCTTCCAAATGGCTTGTGACTGACATGGTGAAGCCAGCAGACCCTTATATGTAAAGGCATCTTGATATATGGAGAAGTTTCAGGACATTGTTCAGAATCAGGTTGCTATAGTCAAGGAGGCAAGCTATGTGGGATAGAAGTCTTGTTCTTTTATTCTCCTGCAGACCCTGACCCACCACACGTTACAGAACTCCCTCCCGCACTGTGTCCCAGTTGAAAACCTTGCATATCATGAAGCAAATACAAAACTCCCAGTGCAACAGCAAGAAACACCATGAAAATGGAGGATGACCATATGGTTTCACAGTCCACATGGTAGACATTTAGCCCCCAGTGGCCACAGTTTACCTAAAAAGAGAGAATTCAGCACTGCTGACTCATGTTCATTGAAAAAGAGGAAACCATGTCCTCCAGGTCTCATAGATTCAGTCAGAGCTTTGATGGTCTCACTAGAAAGGAAGCTAAAGCTCCTGACAACAACATATGTTTCAAGTGCCCAACCTCACAGGCAGATTCTCAAGAATTCTCTAGGCCAGTAGACCTCCATGTTTGTGGAGTGTTTACCCTGTCCTTTACTTTTGGAAACTCCTCTACCACTTCCAAGGTTTTGAACTCCTGAGCATATTCCATTCCAGATATGTATTCACAGATTTTCTAACTCTTCTCTTCTAATTGTGTCTTACTTAGGGCAAAGGTATTCTCAAGGCATTGTTCTGGATGAGAGTGGGAAGATTTTTGTGTAGCACATATTTACATACACATTGGATTCATTTTCAAATTTTCCATTCTCAATACTGAACCCCTGATACTAACCCATACCGTACTAGACTCTGACTACAAATCCTAATATGATGGAGAAAAATAACCCAAATAGAATAGAAATACAAGCAGTTCACAGGAGGCACGGTGTATATTTGATCTTGCCTTTTGCATGATATAGGTTAGGAGTTATAAATCTTGTCAATTTTTTGTTGAAATACTTCTCCATGTGTTTGGAAAGTTAACAAATATGTGAATTTCTGTTTCCCTTTCTCTGTAGGCTATTCAGCACATGTATTTTCATATGCACATATAGAATCTTACCTGGTATCACACGTACATTCCTGTGAGGTGGCTAACTTGGCAGATACAAAGTGTGAGAAGAGATCACTCCTCCTAAACGCTTTTGGAACTGAAAATTCGAACTGTGAGTGAGCTTCCTAGTTGAACAACATTATACATAAATCCATGTTCAGTAAAATTAATATTTTTGGATCTGTAGATGATATATATTTCACGATGAATTTTGATTGGCATATATATTGCTACTTTTTAATGTCTTTGTTTGTGTTTTGTATATATATACTCTCCAGATTTTTTAAAATATGAAATATATGCATCTTATTATTCATTCCCTACATTTATTCATGTTCATGTATGTGGATTTATAGTAAACTTTTCACAAGATTATTCTCAGAAGTATTCATTCACCTGAAATACATATTTTTTTTCCTAGTTCTGAAAACTAACTTCAGTGACTGTTGCATACAAATCCTAATATTTCTCCAGTAACTGATCCAGTTTAACATTAATGCAAGTAGATTCCTATGGGACATCATCTATATTTTGATGTTAGTTATTATTCAACACTGGTTCATTACTATTTCTTCAATTTATGCACATCATAGTATATATATTTCATCCAGAAGTTAGTAAATTTGTACGCATTTGTTTCGCTTTCAATCACTTCCTGCTTCAGAACACATGTATTCCTCCATGTTTCTTGACTGGTCTTTTCATGAGACTTCTTCCCAAACACATTATTTTTGATTTCCATAATCACTTTTGAAGCAAAACTCACACACTCTTCATGATAAACCATAACCCTAATATTACTATTAGATGTATAACTCGTTGGAATGAATGTATGTATATCAATATAAGATTTCCTGTATTTTTTCAGATATCAATTCGATCCATTATTTAAAGTTGGAACTAGTTATATTATTTATTCACAGTATGGTCTACTCATGAATTATCTCTATATTCATAGACACAGAGTACACCTATTTGTACACCCAATACTAATTTTATGTCTTCAAAATATTGCTGCAAGAAATGGTGGAAGAAATACTCATGTCTCCTGATCTATATATTCATTTTATCAAAGTAATATTTTGGACACAAAAAGCAAAGGTCATACTTATGATTGTACCAATGTAAAAGTCATTCTAGCATTGGAGGAAGAGACAACGAAGAGACTGTCTCATGCAACAGCAAAGGGTTTATTCGGGGTCCAGAATGCTGGGGCTCAGACCTAATTTGAATAGAGCCTAGAGCCCTTAGAACATCTTAAGCAGAGCTTACATACTTAACTTGGAGAGGGAAGGGAAGGACGTTTATTGGTGGTTCAGGGCGAATGGACGGTTTGTGTGCAACTGAGTGAGGGATTACATTCTGCAGTTTGGCATTTGGGGACAGAACATTCTGGGAACAAGATTACCAAACACTTCTCAAGATTTCAATAGTGTTTTGTTAAGAATACAGAAAAACAGGAAGTGACAAATACCTATTTTATTAATCTTTCATTCCCCACTTCTTCTTCTGGTTACGTTTAATCATAAAAGTGATCATTGAGGGGTGTCACATTTTATGTCTGCTAGTGGGGTATATAGTTGTCTGATTACCAAAATTTAACTTGTCCAATTTGAGCTTGAAGAAATGAAACTACACGGTGGAGCAAACAGGGTCTAGAGTTAGCAATAATATGATGATTATTAATGGACCGGCCAAAGCTGATAAAAGCGTAGTTTACCAGGGGGACTGTGTGAACGAAGACTGTAACCACCCTTTTGCGGCCTCTCTCTCTCGTTGATGCACTTTAAGGTGTCTTCTCAATTTACTCATAGATAATTTTACAACCAGTATGATCGGAATAAAAACAACATTCTTCCCTCAATACAGCACAATGGCCCCCTTTTCTCATGAAGAGGAGGTCCAACCCTCGCCTTTTCTGTAAAACAACTTCAGAGAGAGATTTTAAAGATTCCTGTAAGGCTGTGATGGAGGTTTAATATCTTAAAGCTTTGTTCTACTGCTGCTTCTAATTGGGTCATTTGTTGTGTTCCATGGACTACGGCAGTGGTTCCTGTGCCCAGCCCTGCAGCAACTTCTATTCCTAATAGGATGGCTAAAGTGAGGAATACAGATTCCCGGCAGAACCGGGTTGTATGCCCCCCGCTTTTTGATCTTCATGAACCTGCATCATGATAGAGCACTCTGGGAAACATCTGCACCATTACATAATTAATTGCACCAGTTGACAATTTTATGAAAACATAAACAATGTTTAAGTATATAGAATAATACTCTTGTTGGTATGGACAGGGCAAGGCACCTAAGATAGCACCGAAAACAGAGAAACAGTCCTATTTGGTTGCAACCGGATATAGAGGGCATTGCTTCTGTTTTAATCAATTAATCCCTTGAACCCCAAGTTTAGGTAGTTTTAGAATTTTGTCCCCAATATGTAATGGAAGGGGCTCAGAAGTTCACAGTCTGCAGAAGTCCACAAAAAGCAGTTTTTGTTTCTTTTTTTTTCCTCTGTTCTGGGCAAGTTAACTTTTTAAGGACACCTAGGAGAGGGAGAGCTTTTTTCTTCTCTTTTTTGTTTTCTCCCTGCCAGCTGTTACCATGGGGTCCAGTTGGTAACTTCTTTATCTTACAAATGTAGCCATACCTGTGAAGCCCCAGCTCAAGGCCAGAGGCCTTGTTCACATATTTTGTGAAAAATTAGTAAGGGGCTGTCTAGCTTAGGAGTGCTGATTTTTCCAGCCAGTTGCCAAGTAGAACAGGCAACACGAAAAGAGGAAGTTTGTCTACATTGAACTCTTTTATAAGGACTCTTTTGCTGAAAGTCCTAAAGTCAGCCTTGGTGAAGAATTTTGGAGAAGGTCAGTTAAGACTTTTTTGTGGGCCTTTTACAGAGGGGAAAGATGGGGAAGGCAGGGGGGAGAGCAGCTACATGGATCTGTGTATGAGAAAGGAGAGATGTAAAAGAATAATGAGAAAGGGGTTTGGGATTTTCCTAGCAACAAAATCGTGAGCAGTAGAACAGGTAGAGCAGAGGGGAAGATGGGAGTGAGTATCCCAAAAAGTCTCTGAGGGACTTTAAATTATTAGTAACCTGTTTTCAGTGATGACAAAGCAACTTTAAAAGCCATTTTTATTACATCTTGGATAGGGTTCTGAGGGCTCTCCTCAGCTGGTTTGAGCTTTGGTATAGCTGGTAAGAGGACCTGGTGGGACCCGGTGCGGGCACTGACAGAAGAAGAGAGGAGTGAGTTGGTGGAGGGGTGCCTCACTACCTGCTACCTCAGCAAGGGGGCAATTGTCTGAGAACCGAGGTTTGGGTTTTGATCTAGAAATTGGAGGGGAGAAATCAGGTTGCTGAGGTGGGAGTGACAGCAGAGATTCTGGAGCAGAAGGCAGAGGGTGAGGATCTATTGGAGAAGCATAGTTCAGGATGTGAGAGAAGGAGGGAATTGGCCTGCCCATAGGGGAATCTCCTTTCACCCTTTTGAGCATTTGCAGAAGTTACAAAGGTCACACAGAATTTGAGGATCTAGAGACCCATCTGGGGGCCATCAGTTTTGATTGTCTAATTGGTAATATGGTCAATGCTGTGTACTGAATTTGATGAGGAGTTTGGATTCCACCAGGCAGCCCCTGTATGCTCACATCCCCATGACTTACAGAAGAAGTCGGCTTTTGCCCCACACAGCCATGGCTGTTTGTGGTTTTGATAGTCCGCCGGGAAAACATAGTAATCTAGGCTAGCCAACCTGCATCTGGCTCGTGTGTCCCTACATCCATAATGTTTGTTTCCATTATCTATGGTACAGAAGGCATTTAACTGAATTTTAGTGGGATCCTCTTCTTCAGGGATATCCCAATAGGAACGACCTATAACCAGCTGACAAATATCTGGGTGGAGAGATGGCCACCAGGTCCCTAAGGGGGCTGTATGCGAGATAGATCATACTTCTTCTCTAGTAGGATTTGTGATTAGCCATCGCTGCTGTACGGGCTGATGAGCATTAGGACTACTTGTGGCCAAGGGGAGAATCTATAGCCTTATCCACCTGGTGAAAACACCATTTGAAAGGGTTACCACTCTTTTCCAGTATCCAGCCAGAGTCTGGAGAGGGCGCAGGCTCGAGATGAGAGGCATGGATCCAGCAAGTGATTCCGTCTACATATACCACTGTAGGTGTTATAAGTAGCACCTGGTATGGTCCTTTTCAGCAGGGTTCCAGGGATGACACCTGATGTCGTCTTATGTAGACGAAGTCTCTTACTTGATATCCATGTGGAGTCCCCTCGTCCCCAGGGTGGTAGGCAGTGGCCAGCTGTTTCCACAGGTATCGCTGAGTTCTTTCAAGAGCTTTTAGTCTGTCAAGCAAGTATTTCTTGCATGAAACAGTGCATAAGGCAGGAACATACTCTAATCTTTTATGCTGGTCTCTGAGCTTAATTTCGTTTAGGTCTCTTTAATGGTTCTATTTTTTTTTTCCTGTCCTGAGCTCTGGGGTCTATATGCACAATGTAACTTCCAATTAATCCCCAGGGTCCTGGCTAAGCTCTGACTCACCTGGGCCATGAACACCGTTCAATTAACAGACCCTATTACCTTAGGCAGGCCGTGTCTTAGAAAAATATCTTTCAGGATGTACTTGACCACCGTTTCAGCGGTTGTTGTTTTTTTTTTCTTTTTTTTTGTGAGAAAGGATTCAATCCATCCTGAAATTGTATTTACAAAGACTAAGAGATATTTAAGTCCATACCTTGCTGGCTTAATTTCAGTGAAGTCCACTTTCCACAATTGTCCTGGTCTGGTTACTCGTAGGTGCTTTCCTGCAGGAAGCTTGGAAGTGTAAGCATTAACCAATTGACAGAACCGACAGGCTTTTGTGAGTTATTTCCTTTCACTGTGAGTGAGTTAGTCGAAATCTCTGTTCCTGATCATTCAGGAATGCCTGCAGTTTCTTTGAACCAAGGTGAGTAAGTTGATGTACATTTTTAATGTAGTGTAGGGCTTTCTGAAATTGCAGGCTGGGCTCAGTGAAGTTGAGGAGTTCAGTGTCAGTGTTTTAAATGTTATAAAAAGCTTGCTGGTGCTAAAGGGTCCATTGGAATTGGGCATCCTCATTTAACAGAGGGTATAAAGGAGCCACAAAGAACACAAACCCAGGTATCCATAACGTGCAAAAGCCAGCAGTCCCAAGAAACTCTCTGTGTTGTCCCCTGTTAGATGGCAGTGGTATCTGCACAACAGTTTGTTTTCTGGGCTCAGTGAGCCATCATTTACCGCCCCTAATGGAATACCCCAGGAAGATTACTTCTTGCTGGCAAATTTGGGCCTTTTTGGCCAAAGCTCTATACCCGAGTTCAGCAATTTCAGATAATTGTGCTTGGGTCCCAGACTCACAGTTTTACTTGGTGTTGGCAGCCAGTAGCAGGACATCCACATATTGAAGCAGAGTGACTTTGGGGTGCGTAGTTCTGAAGTTGTTGAGATTTCTGTGGAGGGCTGAATCAAATAGAGTGGGGGAATTTTTGAACCCCTGTGGGTGTTTAGTCCAAGTTAGTTGACCAGACGTTCCAGTTTCTGGGTCTACCCAGTCGAAAGCAAACAGAAACTGACTATCTTTATGCAGAGTCAAGCAAAAGAAAGCATCTTTTAATTCCAGAAGAGTATACCATTTTCACTCAGCTACAGCAAACGGTTTATTGGGGGTCCAGCATGCTGGGGCTAAGAGCTCACATGAAAAGAGTAGAGAGCCCTGAGAACAGCTTAAAGAGAGCTTATATACTTTTCTTGGAGAGGGCATGGAGGGAAATTTTTGATGGGTCAGGGCGAGTGGGTGGTTTGCATGCAACCGGGTGAGGGAGTACATTCTGCAGTTTGGCAGTTGGGGACAGCACATTCTGGGAACAAAATTAGCAAACAGTTCTCAAGATTTCAACAGTGTTTTGTTAAGCATACAGAAAAACAGGAAGTGACAAGTACCTATTGTATTAACCTTTCACCAAAGCAAAATGCAAAGTGAGCATGGAATACTAAAATCAACCATGTCCAGATTGCCTAATGCTCTGAAATGTCAATCCTATTGGTGTCTACATATTTGTTTCTTCCTAAGATTATACATTCAACTTCAACCATGTTGAAAATGTCTAATCCTATCACTCACCTTATACTTTGCCTGATTTTCTAATGTCTCTATTGATATCTTTTTCCTACATATTTTCTCCAGTTCATCATTGTGAATGACTTTTCACATGTGCTAATATTTACATTCACTCTCTAAACGAAACAATATTGCTAATGAACTTTTGGTCCGATTCCTATACTCACCCTTTTTACTAAACCTACCGACTATCTTTCTAATCCTATGGACTATTCATTTTTGACTGGATGTTCTCTTCTACATTCAATCATCCAAGGTACAAGGTCTTATGCCATTGCATATCGATTTATCTGAGACATCTGTGCAGAACATAATTCAAAGCTAAGTATCCCACTAAAGGGCCCAATGCCCTTCAGGGCTTCAAATCGTACCTAGATTTTCTGGTTTCATACTTATATTTCACGGATATATTCTTGTGAATATTGCAGGTTCCCAATACCATTATTCATTCCGCAGAATGATGCCTAACCCAAATAGAATATGTTATTAACCCTAACCATACACTGTTCTCTCAATCTAACTTTACAGAAGAGCATAGACAGAGTTGGTCTTACAATACAGGCATGTAGGTGATCTTCCAATTGCTGAGAACCTCAAAGGTTGATGCAGAAATGATCCCAGGAGAAGATGTAGGCAGATATAAAGGACCTGAGAGAGCAAAAGTCATCTTCCATTGCAAACAACCTGGTCAGGATGAAACGATGTGTCTGAATCAGCCTCTCTCTTCTTAATATAAAGAAGATGGACCAAACCAGCCCTGTGTGGAGAGCTTCTCCTCGGTCCCTATGGTTTATATACCATTCTAACTTGTGAAAGTGCCACAGGAAGTAGGGGCAGCCACTATCTCAAGGAACCCTTGGAAGACACTGTTAGGACAAAGTGGTTGCCAAGGCAGTTACCTCATTCCGTTCCTGAAGGAATTGACGTAATTCACATCTTTGGTGTTGGAACTCCCTGAACTTGTTATCCAGGAAGCCAGGCACACAGAGCCAGTCCCAGTCCCAGTCCCAGTTGGCTCACTTGTTTGGATTTACCAAGGACAGAGTCTGTCTTTCTTGATACCTAATGATTTGAGGATGGCCAAATGCAAGTAGAGCTCTGAAGACGGGCCTTTCCGGAGAAAGCAGGTAGTGGTCAGCCCAGGCTTCTGACAACTTCACAGAGTTGGACAAGGAGACCGGATCTGAGACAGGACAGGCCATTTCGGGGGAACATAGTATGGTCCACCAGTCAGAGGACACTCTGGAAAGTCACAGACTCACTTGGGGGAAGGAGGGGCCTTTGTGAATGTGGGTGTGAGTTTGTGGATTTGTCTCATGTTCTCAGAATAGGTAGGAAAGTCAGTATGTTTGGTTAGGAGTGGACTGTTTCTAGAAAGTCGTTTGACAAGGTGAGTGTTTCTATGTCTGTGTATCTCACTGTGTCCGTGCTTGAAAACATTAGAAATAAGAATTCATCAATGGATGTGTCCTGTCTAGTAGAAAGCTTCCCAGCATTCATCCTGCCCATTTTAGGAATGGATTGCAGGTTTCATTATTGATGGGCAACACCTACTATCTTCCCAAGATCCTGTTTTCTTCCTGAATTCTGGCCACTCTCCAGAATAGGCTCATGGTTTTGTGTCCAAGATATGTACGACCTCCAAGCTCTGTGACATGGCCATGTACTGGATAGCTGAAGGGAATGCGAGCATCTCAGAAAACTCAGATATCAGTGTGACCAGGAAAGTCTCAGTGGAGAAACCCTGCTTTGGGCGTTTTGCTAACCTATTTTTCTGTTGCCATGAATATCAGGAAGGTCTTTGCCTCAGGCCAGCCCTTTGTGAATCCTGAAGAAAACTGTTTTCAAATGGTAATGAATGGGCATCACCTGTGGCTCTTTGCTTAAATGCTTTGTAAAGGGATGTGTCTGAATCTGCCTCTTTGCCCTGTGTGAGGTAGTGGCTTAGATTCTCAGCACCAGTTGGATCTAAAGAAAAATCCAAGGTGTGCATCCAAATCCAAAATGCAAAAAGATCAGTCATGGTGTATGAAGTCTCTCACCTTCCTCTTTTAGGTTCCTGACCTCCATCAAGTGAGAATAGGGATCCTTTGGGACAAATGAGTTCTTTCAAGCCCCGCAGAGATGATTGGGTTTTCTCATGACTCCAAATCACATGAAGAAACTATACCTGACAGTCAGTAGGCCTCAAATTGGAGAAGCAGAGCAGTATTAACGGCAGACCTATGTGATCAATCCTGGTTCACAGAAAGGGTGTCCAGGCTACCCTGTGCTTAGGCAAATGAAGGGAAAGAGACCTTATTTTGGAAACTCTCTTAGGCTGTGACATTCATGGAAACATCCAGCCAGAGGTTATGATGAATGTATATTTGGAAGAAGATGAGGGCCTTGGGGGAGTGTTTTGGTTTTAATTGTGGTCATTTGTGTGGAGTTTGGAAGAGATGACTGGGTCCACCTGGGCTTGAACTCTGATGTGATTCCCCTCAGAGACTGAGTTCTGTAACTGACCTCAGAGAAGTAATTGCTTTGGAATGGGATATGTCTTAATCAGCCTCTTGGCCCTGTGTGAGGCTGTGGCTTTGATTACCAGCACCGTAAGGATCTAAAAAAAGATCCCATGTCTGCTTCCAAAACCAAAATGACCAAAATTGCAGTCATTGTTGATGAAGTCTCTCGCCTTCCTTTGTAAGGTTCTGAAAGAATAAAAGAAATTGAAATTGAAACGTAAAGAACAAGGTTCTGTAAAGTATCCAGGCTGCACTCAGAGCCTGAAATTCCTGTGGCAGTTAAGACAATTCCTGGAACTGCCCTTTAGATGTGTGTTGAAATCTTCCCTGACCACCTAGTTACTTAACAACCTCTTCTCAAAAACCGTGCAGCTCAGCACATATACATCACAGGGCTTCAACCAATCATTTTAAATGTATACCCCTTCTCAGGGCTAACCAATAACACCTTGCCTGAACTATTCTCACCAATGAATGTGCAAATCATGTTTTAGAGTTGTTATTTGATTTTCCCATGGTATACGGTGATTTGCTAAAGGAAGCTATGATGTATGTTAAGTCCCTGCCCTCTCTAAAGAATGTATATAAAATCTGCTCATGTTGTTCTCGGGGCTCTTTGTTCCTTGCTCCTCTGAAGTGAGCTCTGAGCCCCAGCATGCTGGACCCCCAATAAACCCTTTGCTGTTTCATGAGAAATTCTCTTGGTGGTCTTTTCCTCCGACGTTCGGCCCACCTTTTCATCTGGAGGCCCTAGCTGAGAAATCCAGCAGTGATGAAAAAAAGACCCCAACGGACTCCTTTCCGAGTAAGTAAGGTGCCTCTTTCTGGTTTCAGGTTTCAGGTTAGGGCTTGGCAAAATGGCTGTTGGTGAAGAACATTAGCTCTCTGCGACGGTGGCTGACAGATGTGTCACAGAGCCACAGGCCACGTCCCTGGGGGACACTCCAGAGGACTCGGGAAATAGAGGATTAGTAGTTTCCTCAACTCGGTTATTTTTTGCTTCACGATTCGGTTTTCCAGCCCATCAGGTTTTGCTGGCTACTCAGTTTTGTTCATTGTCAGGAACTCATGTTGAGTTTCCTGTCTGTCTTTATGGTCTAACCCATCATGTTTTGCCAGTTACTCAGTTCTAATCTTTGTCTTGGACTCATGTTAAACGTTTACTGTTTGTCTTTGTCTGTGTCATGTTTGTGTATTCACTGTCCCTGTTTGAGTAACTCCCATTATGGGACATTATGGGACAAAGCACTTCCATGCCTCTGTCCCTTAACCTTGATCATTGGACTGATGTCCGCTCAAGTACCAAGAATCTTTCTTTTTCAGTAAAATGCCGGACCTGGCAGACTCTCTGTGCTTCAGAATGGCCCATCCTAGGAGTCGGATGGCCCCCAGAAGAATAATTCCACTTCCCTCTAATCCGAAAAGTCAGAGATATTGTCTTTCACCGGGGCCACGTGGCCACCCAGATCAACAGCCATATACCCCTTGCCCCACGATCCTATCATTCCAACATTCTGCTCCTCCCCCTCTTCCCTCCATTCTGAGTCACAAGACTGGACACTCCTCTCTCTCCTTATCCTCTACCCTCGCTCCCCAACCCACAACATGTTCCAGATGATTCTCCCGCCGCTGACTCAGCCTCTCCGCCGCTAGAGGCAATTGGGCCAGACCCAAGCCCTCCAGGGGACTTCCCGGCAGCAGCAGCAGCCCCTGCTCCCCTGAAGGAAGCTGGGCCACCTAAAAAAACCCGCAGGAGATGGATAATAGAAAACTCGGAAGCCCCTGTGATGCTCCCTCTCCATCCCTACGGGCCCATGAACCGACCCAACTGGGACCCCAACACCTTTAAATGTAGGTAGCATCTGTCCACTTATCGCCGTTCTCTAATAGTGGGTCTCTGAGCGGCCGCCAGAGGGCCGACTAATTTGTCCAAGGTAAGAGAGATTATCCAAGGGCCTAATGAGTCTCCTTCTATGTTTCTGGAGAGAATTATGGAAGCCTATAGGAAATATACTCCTTTTGATCCTCAGGCAGAAGACCAAAAGGCATCTGTTGCAATGGCCTTTATCAAGCAGACTGCCCTAGATATTAAGAGAAAGTTACAACGTCTAGATGGATTATAAGATATGACCTTAAGAGATTTAGTCAGAGAAGCTGAGAAAGCATTTTATAAGAGAGAAACTGAGGAGGAAAGGGAATAGAGGAGAGAGAGAAAGAAAGGGAACAAAAGAAGGAGGAAAGAAGCAAATGGCAGAGTAAAGCATTGCCTAAGGTTCGGGTCACAGCAGCAAATAGGCCAGAAGTTAAAAAGCAGGGATACATAAAGGGTTACCTGGGCCCACGCCAAAGGCTGCCGCTGGCCTCAAATCAATGTGCCCACTGTAATAAAAAAGAACACTGGGCCAAAGAGTGCCCCCAAAAGAAGCAGCCACGCCAGCCCGCCGTGCTGACTCTAGAAGAGGACTAGAAAATTCGGGGCTCAGATCCCCTTCCCCAGCTCATAGTAACATTTGAAGTTGAGGGGAACACAGTGAACTTTGAAGTGATTACAGGAGCAGTATACTCAGCCCTTAAGACTTCACTGGCCCCCCTATCAATTAAATGGTCCCTAGTTCAAGGGGCTAATGGCAGTAGATATCGGGCTTGGACAACTAAGATGAACATGGACCTCGGAAAGGGAAAAGTCCACCACTGTTTCCTAGTAATTCCAGAATGCCCGGCCCCATTGATGGGCAGTAATCTGCTTACCAAACTCCAGACTAGAATAACCTTTAAACCTAATGGTCCCCAAGTGGAGGTTCTATAGCGTTCAGTATAAACTCCCATAGTCACATCTTTGACTATGTCCGTAGAAGATGAACATCAACTCTTTGCGCCCCATAGGACTAATCAAACAGGCAAACTACCCCATAAATGGATAAAAGATTATCCTAATGCCTGGGCAGAAACTGCTGGGTTAGGTCTAGCCATCAACAACCTCCAATAGTAGTAGAATTAAAAGCCTCTTCGTCTCCAATTAGTGTTAAACAATATCCTCTAAGCAAAGAAGCTAAGGATGGGATAAGGCCCCATATTCATAAATACCTGGCTCTTGGGGTCCTAAGGCCCTGTCAATCAGCCTGGAACACCCCCCGGTACCAGTAAGAAAGCCAGGAACTGGGGACTACCGTCCTGTTCAAGACCTAAGAGAGATCAACAACAGAGTGCAGGACATTCACCCCACAGTACCCAATCCATATAATTTGCTTAGCACTCTGAATCCGTAGCGGAAATGGTACACTGTGCTGAACTTAAAAGATGCTTACTTCTGCTCGCCTCTACATAAGTACTGTCAGTTGCTGTTAGCTTTAGAGTGGATAGACCCAGAACCTGGAACATCTGGCCAACTAACCTGGACTAGACTCCCACAGGGGTTCAAAAAATCCCCCACTCTCTTTGATGAAGCCCTCCACAGAGACATCAATGAATTCAAAACTGCACACCCCGAAGTCACCCTACTCCAATAGTGGATGATCTTCTACTGGCAGCCGACACCAAGGAGACCTATGAGTCTGGGACCCAAGCACTATTATTCGAGCTTGCTCGGCTTGGATATAAGACTTCTGCCAAAAGGCCCAAATTTGTCAGCAAGAAGTAATCTTCCTGGGTTATTCTCTCAGGGGTGGCAAACGATGGCTCCCTGAGCCCAGAAAAAAAACTGTTGTGCAGATACTGCCCCAATCTAATAAGAGAAAACTCAGAGAGTTTCTTGGGACTGCCAGCTTTTGCAGGTTATGGACTCCTGGGTTAACATCTTTGGCTGCCCCTTTATACCCGCTGATAAAGGGGGATGCCCACTTCCAATGGACCCCTGAGCACCAACAAGCTTTTGATAATGTCAAAAAAAGATGCTGCTATCTGCTCCGGCCTTAGCACTCCCAGATGTAGAAAACCCTTCACTCTCTACATCGAGGAAAAGAAAGGAATAGCACGGGGAGTGCTCACTCAGTCTTTTGGACCTTGGAAAAAGCCGGTAGTGTATTTATCCAAAAAACTGGACCCAGTGGCTAGCGGGTGGCCCCATTGCTTAAGTGCTATAGCAGTGGCAGCCCTTCTAATAAAAGATGCTCATTAATTAACGTTGGGACAGAAGCTAACCATTATATCTCCCCATGCCCTGGAGAGCATGATCTGTTAGCCTCCAGAGAGGTGGCTATCAAACTCCAGAATAAACCACTACCAGAGCCTCTTGCTTGACAAAGACAGAATAACGCTGGGACCCCCTGCTCCACTCAACCCAGCTACACTGCTGCCAGAAGAATCATCAGGACCCGTCACTCATGAGTGTCAACACATACTGGCAAGGAAACCAGTATACAACAAGACTTGAAGGATCAGCCACTGCCTCGCCCTGAAGTCGTATGGTTTACGGATGGCAGCAGCTTCCTCCAAGATGGTAAGCATCGGGCTGGAGCAGCAGCAGTTAGCAAAACTAATTTCATCTGACACTCGGGTCTCCCAGAAGGGACATCAGTCCAAAAAGCAGAACTGATTGCCCTTATGAAAGCATTGGAACTAGCAACAGGCTAAAGGGCCACCATATAAACTGTTAGCCACTATGCATTTTCCACTGTTCATATGCACGGGACTATTTACCAACAATGGGGGCTATTAACCTCTGCCGGGAAAGAAATAAAGAATAAAGATGAGATCCTCCACCTTCGCTCAGCAGTGCAGGGCCATAAGGAACTAGCTATAGTGCACTGTCCAGGGCACCAGAAGAGAAACAATCCCGTGGCAGTTGGAAACAGAAGGGCAGATGAGGAAGCTTATTTGGCAGCCCTAAACGGAGTGACTCTGTTAACTTTTTTCACACCGGGGGGAACAAAAATCAGGAGACTTGGCCGTCCCAGAACATTCAGGCAACTTATCATCTGAGGAGACAGATACAGAACTCTGGGACCCTACAGAGCCAAGTTTACAATTTCAAAAAGCCCACCTTTATGTCAAAGATGTACACCAGCTCAACCACTTAGGCTCAAAGAAGTTATAAGCCCTCTTAAAGGACCGAATAAAGGACTTATTATTGACTGACTCACAGAGGAAAAAAATAGCTGAGCTGGTGACTAGAGCTTTTCAAGTCTTCCAATTAGTTAATACTTTCCCATCCAAGAGTCCTGCAGGGATGCGCATACGAGGAACCAGACCAGGACAATTCTGGGAAGTGGACTTTACTCAAATTAAGCCAGCAAAGTATGGACTTAAATATCTCCTAGTCTTTGTAGATACTTTTTCAGGATGGGTCGAAGCCTTCCCCATGAAGAAAGAAACAGCTCAGATGGTGGTCAAAAAGATCCTAGAAGACAGTTTTCCAAGGTTCGGTCTGCCTAAGGTAATAGGGTCTGATAATGGACCGGCATCCATGGCCAAGGTAAGTCAGGGATTTTCCAGGACCCTGGGGATTAATTGGAAGTTATATTGTGCTTATAGACCCCAGAGCTCAGGACATATACAAACGATGAATAGAACCATCAAAGAGACTTAACGAAATTAATCTTGGAGACCGGCATAAAAAATTGGACTATGCTCCTACCTCATGCACTTTTTCGTGCAAGAAATACCCCTCCGCCTCTTTGTGTAACCTCACCCCTTATGAAATTCTCTACGGTGCCCCTCCTACATTAAGGGACCTCACCCCAACTCTGAGATTAATGATTCCTTCAACACCCCCTTGCTAGACAGACTTAAAGCCCTTGAACAAACCCAGCACCCAGCGATACCTGTGAAAACAGTTGGCCACTGCTTATCATCCTGGAGACGAGGGAACTCCACATTGATATCAAGTGGGAGACTTCGTCTACATGAGACAGTGTCAGGTGTCATCCCTTGGAACCCTGCTGGAAAGGACCATACCAGGTGTTGCTTATAACACCTACAGTGGTGAAAGTGGATGGGATCACTTCCTGGATCCATACCTCCCATCTCAATCCTGCGCCCTCTCCAGACTCTGGCTGGAAACTGGAACAGACTGGTAACCCTCTCAAGTTGCATGTCCGTGGTGTGGGTAGGGGTATGGATTCTTCCCCTGACCACCAGCAGTCCTAATCCCCATCAGCCTGTTCAGCAACAATGGCAAGTTTTATAAATCCTACTGGGCAAGTAGTGTGGTCTATTTCACATACAGCCCCCTTATGGACTTGGTGGCCATCTCTCCACCCGGATATTTGTCAGCTTGCCATAGGCCTCTCTGACTGGGATCTCCCTGACATAGTGGACCCCACACAGATGCCACTCAAACCCAAACCAGGGCAACATAGACCAACTTACCCCATGAATTATTGATGTCATCTCCCACAGCTCAGGTGTAAACTAGCCAGTCTTGTGTATTAAGTGTGCCCAGCTGATTTCTGAAGTCACAAACAGGCCCAAACCTGTGGAGGACCCAGTGACTTTTATTGTAGATCTTGGGGTTGTGAACACACGGGACCTACATTGTGAAACGCAAACTCTCCAGACAGTATGATTTGGGTAGGATGAAATGACATCTGGATTGATCCCAATAAATGTGCCGCTATCCAAGTGGTGTCAAAAACTTGCTGTGGAAAAAATAGTCTATGTTACCCCCTCAATATAACTTTCACTTCCAAAGGAAGGGGCTACCTCAGAACAACATGGCCTATGGGAAATACTTGGGGAATGCGATTCTATATTAATGGCCCTGGTTATGACTTTGGTCTCTGGTTCACCATCCGGCTTAAAAAGGAAGAAAACCCCACAGCAATAGGGCCCAATCCCCTCAAGTCAGGAATTAAGCCTCCTCAACCTCCCATGCCTAGATCTACCAAAACCCCTCTACCATATCATACTTCGCAGTTTCCATCTTTGCCTACTTCCCCAGTCCAGAGTACAGCTGACTCCTCCCCCTGGGAACTAATTAAAGGAACCTTTATGGTACTGAACTCTACACAGTCAGAACTCCTTGCATTTCAGCCCAGGTATTTGACAGCTCTGTACATTATTGAATAATGGTGCAGATACTCCCCAGGGTGCTCTATCATGATGCAGAATCCTTTGAAGGTCTACTAGGGGGACAACCAACCCAATTTTGCCGGGAGCCAGTGTCCCTTACACTAGCCATCCTATTGGGTCTAGGAGCTGCTGCAGGAGTGGGTACAGAAACAGCTGATATGATCCATGGGTCACCACAAATGGCCTGATTAGAAACAGCAATAAATCAAGACTTGAAGACGTTAGAGACCTCCATCACACTTTTGCAGGAATCCTTAACCTCTCTCTCTAAAGTTGTTTTACAGAACAGTCGAGGATTAGACCTCCATTTCAGGAGGGAGGGGGGCCTCTGTGCTGTACTGAGAGAAAAATGCTGTTTTTATGCTGACCATACTGGAGTTGTAAAATAATCCATGAGTAAATTGAGAAAATTCCTTGTAGAGCACCAGAGAGAAAGGGAGATTCAACAAGTGTGGTTTGAGTCATGATATACCCAGTCCCCCTGGTTAACTACACTCCTATCAGCCTTAGCTGGACCCCTGATCATGCTTATGGTGTTGATAACTGTGAGACCTCGTTTGCTTAACTACATAGTTTTCTTTCTCCAGGCTCAGATTGGGCAGGTAAAACTCATGGTAATCAGACAGAAATACACTTCACTGGCAGAAATAGAATGTGAGACCCCACAATAATTATGATTCATTACTTTTAAGATTAAAAGTAGGCAGAAAAAGGAGTGAGAAATGAAAGAATTAATGAAATTGAAATTGAAACGTAAAGAAACAGGTTTTGTAAAGTTTACAAGCTGTGCTCAGAACCTGAAATTCCTGTGTCAGTGAAGACAATTCCCGGAACTGCCCGTTAGATGTGTTGAAATCTTCCCTGACCACCTAGTTACTTAACAACCCCTTCCCAGAAACCGTGCATGTCAGCACGTATACATCTCAGGGCTTCAACCAATCAGTTTAAATGTATACCCCTTCTCAGCGCTGACCAATCACCCCCTGCCCGAACTGTTCCCGCACATGAATGTGCTAATCATGTTTTACAGTTGTTATTTGATTTTCCCACAGTATATGATTGTCGCGACCCCTTGCCCGCAAGGAAGACGCAACTCAGAAATCTTCTTTCAGCAGTTTATTCAGGCCTTGATTAAAGTATCTTCTAGTGACCCCCCTCCTCCCGAGCGCCCAAGCACAGTCTAATAAAGCCTCCCACGTACCAATCTTAAGCCGCCACTTGGATCTTTCTCATAGGGTAGCAAGGGATAGCGTGCCAACTCTCCATAAAAGGAGTTGCTTACTACAGGCCACAGTGGAAGCCGGCGCCATCTTCTAATGGCGGCCACAATCTACAACAATGGCTTACCACAGTTCCCCCTTCTATTTTATAAAACAATGCAGGCGAAAGTAGAGGTCCTATCCCACTGTGCAGAAGCGGCTGCAATGTATGGTTCAGTCCTAAGGAGGCGCCTTCCCCAGACCTGACCCCATATCAGCCGACGCCTTTTTTCGTAGGGCGGGGGCGTGGACGTCAAACCCGCATGCAATAGGACATGCTTTCCTTGAGGTCCGTTGAGGGATCACTCAAGTGCAGTGCTTTGCCTCGCATCCTGCATCTTGACGACGGCGAGAAGTAGGGCAACACAGGTAGCCTGGTAACAATAACAAATTTTTAGTTGGCAACACAATCCCTAAGCCCCAGAAGAAAGTAAAGAGTCTGTAGCCGAGAAGAAAGACCAGTCCTAAAACCCATCTGCGTGCAATGGTAACAAGACCTGCAGAGTGCAAGGGCTATTCAGTACTGGGGGAGAATAAGAAAGAGGACATGCCAATCCCAGTGCACTGTGAAATTAACTTGGGGTGCAATGGCCATGCCCAGAAAATCACTGTTTAAGATGCGCAAGCCAGATTTGCAGAGACATGCCATTTTCCAAGGCCGCAAGAGCCTATACAATCATAGCCTTCTCCTGTGTATGGCGAGTTTTAAGGCGACAGAGAAGCCACAAACAAAGCATAATACCGAAACAACACATTGCCCCCAAAATGGCCACTCCCACCCACTCCTTAAAGAAGGAAAAGGCAGAAGATAGCCAACTGGTGAATTGACCCAAAGTCTCTGGTTCGACACGGGTACTATTCAAAACAGCAGTTTGAGTTAGTTGAGATTGGAGTAAGTTTTCTGCTTCCATGGACCAGGTTCCGGATAAATATTTCCCGATGATGTGGGAGGCATTCCTGGAATCATTAAATCTGACAGAGGTTATACATAAATGTGCACGTTGATCAACACAACCTAAATATACTAGATCAGACAATTTCTCAACTTGATCTTGAAGCAGATTTATCCTTTGATTAGCGGCCAGAATCCCAGATAAAATGTGTTGATTAATTCTACTTTGAGATTTACGTATGGTGGATGTTTGTTGAATAACCTCATTAAGAGTGGCAGCAGTTTGTACTTGGCTGGCCATGGCTACTCCAGCTGTAACTGCTGCAGCAGCAGATACCGCCACAGCTGTCACTATAACTGCCATAATACCAAAATCTTTACGGGCTCTAATCAGTTCAACAATAGGAAAAGATTCCGGATCCACAGTAACTGGGATCGGGACAAAGGTTGGAATTTTCATAATCACTGCCACAGTCCAAGAGCCATTCCAACACTCAGTTAAATAACAAGTAACATTAGAACAATTAAGCATCCCCTGTGATGTATCATTAGCCAAAAGAAACAGGAACGGAGATTGGAGACAGACTGCTGCAGAGGATAATGTAGCATTACTTAATTGTGAGTTATGTGAAATATTTCCAAGTCTCCTACCTCGATCCGAGTCTTGGATACTACCAGAAACATTAAACAACCAGCTTTTGACTCCTCGTAATTGAGCCAAAGTGGAGATATCAGCTGTGGCTCCCTTTTCATTGGAAATTAACCATTGAAACCAAGACCAACCTGTTCCTATAGAGGAATTACAGTTGGAAGAATTATATAAGTATCTTTTATGAGAGGGGGAAAGAGAGAAACCCTTAGAGACCTGATGTTTCTCCCAAGAGTGATCTTGACAAGGCGTGAATGTTCGGGGGGGTATCCTGTTTGTTGATTAGCAAACTTGCCTTGTCCCAAAAGCATATCCTTATCCTAGGCAGGGCGTCTCGCTGCATGATTTTGAGCAGCTTGCTCTACTGCACCCTCTAGCATAAATGCTCTCCAATCCAAAATTTCCCTGGGGAGACACAAGCACAGACTAGATTAGCCCAATCTGAAGGAGTCATACAAAATCTAGCAAGTCCCTCCACCTGAGTAAGGGTGAAAGCGGCATCCACGCCATAAGTGCGGACAGATTCCGCCAAGGTTTTAATTATCTTAAAGTCTAAAGGCTGATGATATCTTCCCCTGTTATTGTCCTGAAATACAGGGTATGCAAGTCCCATATCTGTATTAACTGTCCTCCAAACTTGCGCATGATAAGATCTCCCAGAATTTTGGCTCCCCCCCACATACGGGGGTGGGGCAACCGGCACCATATCTTTTTCGAGATATTCTACCTCCTCCTCCTCAGAGTGTTGTTGACCAATATTGGATCCCTTCCCCTTTTTACAGTAGGCCTGCGTGCCCTGTAACCCTTGTTTCTTTTTCTTCATTTTTATCTTGCGTAGTTGTTGTAGGAATATATCAAGGTCCTCAGAACTCTCTGAGCCGCTTGTGTTCGCAGGCGTTTTTAATTCAGCCAAGTCTGGGTAGAGCCTTCTCCTATTTTTAGTTTCAGGCTCTTTTGCCTTCTCACTACTCTTACTCCCAATGCTCTCTGCCACTTCACTATGTGATCCTTCAGACTTTTCCTCATGTAGTTGCTCAAGAACAGCTTGACCCTCACTCACAGCTTCCTGGCATTTACTATCTACTATACATCCTCTAACTAACTTACAAAGTGGTATAACACCACCCTCTAAGGTACCTTGTTCACGAGCGAAATCTAGATCTTTCCCTAATTTGTCCCAGCTAGGTATAGTAAGGCTGCCCGAAAACGCAAACCACGGTGCAGCAATATCTGTCTTCTGTAAAAATCTCTGTAAAGTACTACGTTTCACTTCTAGTCCCTTGGAACGTAACAGGCCATGTAGGACCAGGAGAAGCGGACTTGAAGATGTGGCACCCATGACACAACAAAAGACACACAAAAAACAAAAGTGAAAGTACACAGTGCAGCTGCAATAAAATGTAACGCTCTCTCTTGCTTTACAGAGGAGCTGCCCCGCTTTGATCGCGGATCCCACTTACCTGGGACTAATCCCCGCTTTGATCGTGGATCCCACTTACCTCGGACTAACCGGTGCACCACACCTGACTACTGAAAGTTCTGGTTCCCGGGTCTCGGCACCACTTGTCGCGACCCCTTGGCCGCAAGGAAGACGCAACTCAGAAATCTTCTTTCAGCAGTTTATTCAGGCCTTGATTAAAGTATCTTCTAGTGACACCCCTCCTCCAGAGCGCCCATGCACAGTATAATAAAGCCTCCCACATACCAATCTTAAGCCGCCACGTGGATCTTTCTCATAGGGTAGCAAGGGATAGCGTGCCATCTCTCCATAAAAGGAGTTGTTTACTACAGGCCACAGTGGAAGCCGGCGCCATCTTCTAATGGCGGCCACAATCTACAACAATGGCTTACCACATATGTTGATTTGCTAAAGGAGGCTATGATGTATATAAAGTCCCTGCACTCTCTAAAGATTGTATATAATATCTTCTCAAGTTGTTCTCGGGGCTCTTTGTTCTTTGCTCCTCTGAAGTGAGCTTTGAGCCCCAGCATGCTGGACCCCAATAAACCATTTGCTGTGGCATGAGACAATAGGTGCTTGGGTTTTCTCATGTCTCCAAATCATATAAAGAATCTATACCTGACAGTCAGTAAGCCTCAAATTGGAGAAGCAGTGCAGTATTAGCGGCAGGGCTATTTGATCACTCCTGAATCAAAGGAAGGGTGTTCAGGCCACCCAATGCCCTTCTGGACTTCAAATATTACCTAGATTTCTGTTTTCATACTTATATTTCACCAGTATATTCTTGTAAATATCGCAGGTTCCCAATACCTTAATTCATCCCACAGAATGATTCCTAAACCAAATCGAACCTGTTATTACCCTTAAACATGCAATATTTCCTCAATCTAACTTAACAGAAGAACAAGGATATTGTTGGTCTTACAATACAGGAATATAGGGATCTTCCACCTGCTGAGAACCTCAAAGTTCCATGCAGAAATGATCCCTGAAGAAGATGTAGACACCTATGAAAGACCTGAGAGTGCAAAAGTCAACTTCCATGTAAAACAACCTGGTCAAAATGAAGGGATGTGTCTAAAAGCCTCTCTCTTCTTAATGTAGATTAAATCGACCAAACCAGGCCTGTGTGGAGAGCTGTTCCCGGGTGCCTATGGTTGATATACCATTCTATCTTGTGAAAGTGTCACAGAAAGTATGGGCAGCCTCCATCTCATGGAACCCTTGGAAGCAACTGTTAGGACAAAGTGGTTGCCAACGCAGTGACCTCATTCAGTTCGTGAAGGAAGTGACCTATCACACTTCCTTGGTGATGGAACTCTCTGAACTCGGGATCCAGGAAGCCAGGCACCCAGAGCCAGTCCCAGTCCCAGTTCCAGTGGTCTCACTTGTTTGGATTTACCAAGGACAGAGTCAGTCTTTCTTAGTACCTACTGAAGTGAGAATGACCAAATGCCAGGAGAGCTCTGAAGAGGGGCCTTTTCTGAGAAAGCAGATAGTGGCTCAACCATGGCTCCTGACAACTTCACAGAGTTGGCAAAGAAGACCAGTTCTGAGATAGGACAGGCCATTTTGGTGGAACATAGTATGGCCCCCAAATCAGAGGAAACTCAGGATACTCACAGACATACTTGGGGGAAGGAGGTTCCATTGTGGGTGTCGGTGTGAGTTTGTGGTTTTGTCTCATGTTCTGAGAATAGGTAGGAAAGGCGGTTTGTTTGTTTGGACTGGAATGTTTCTAGAAAGTCGTTTGACAATGCGAGTGTTTCTATGTCTGTGTATCCCACTGAATCTGTTTTTGTAGACATTTGAAAAGCGAATGCATCAATGGTTGTGTCCTGTCTAGTAGAAAGCTTCCCCGCATTCATCTTGCCAAATTAAAGAATCAAGAGCTTCTTGCCTTATGGATGGGCAACACCTATTATCTTCCTAAGTTCCTCTTTTCTTCCTGAATACTGGCCACTCTCCAGAATAGCCTCATGGTATTATTTCCAAGATATGTACCACCTCCAAGCTCTGTGACATGATCATGTACTGGATAGCTGAAGGGAATGAGAGCATCTCAGAAAACTCAGATATCAGTGCAACCACTAAAGTCTCAGTGGAGAAACACTACTTTGGACTTTTGTTCTGTTGTCCTGAATGTCAGGAAGGTGTTTGCCTCAGGCCACCCCTGTGTGAAACCTGAAGAAATCAATTTTCAAATGGAAAAGGATGGGCGTCACCTGTGGCTCTTTGCTTAATTGCTTTGGAAATGGATGTGGCTGAATCAGCCTCTTTGCCCTGTGTGAGGCAGTGGCTTAGATTCTCAGCACCTGATGGATCTAAAGAAAGTTTCCAAGTGTGCATCCAAAACCAAAATGGCCAAAAGAGCAGTCATTGTGGATGAAGTCTCTCGCCTTCCTCTGTAAGCTTCCTGACCTCCATCAAGTGAGAATAGGGATCCGTTGGGTCAAACCAGTTCTTCAAAGCTCGGCAGAGGCTAGCCAATAGGTGCTTGGGTTTTCTCAGGACACCAATTCACATAAAGAATCTATACCAGACAGTCAGTTGGCCTCAAACTGGAGAAGCAGAGCAGTATTAAAGAAGGGCTATTTGATCACTCTTGGTTCACAGGAAGGGTGTCCAGGCCACCCTGACTTTAGGCAAATGAGGGGCAAGGGAGCTTATTTTGTACACTGTCTTGGGCTGCGCCCGTCATGGAAACCTCTAGCCAGAGGTTATTCAGAGTGTCTATGTTGAAGAAGATGAGGGCCATGTGGGAGTGTTTTGGTTTTAATTGTGGTAATTTGTTGGTGGTTGGAAGAGAATCCTGGGTCCACCTGGGCTGGAATTCTGGTGTGATGCCCCTTAAAGACTGAGTTCTGGAACTGACCTCAGAGAAGTATTGCCATTAATTGTGTTGGGATTTTAGGCGGCCATGCATGAGAGTCGCCATTGGAAACTGAGATCTAAGCCTGGGGTGGCTATTCACCAAGCACTGTCAATCTCAGCCAGGACATCACATGATTTTATTATGAAAGACTTGGCAGCCATTGTTGACAGTCAAAACACACATGGACCTCACATTGTAGACCTCAATGGGCCTGGCTTCATGTGGCCTTTTGGCCACACTTTGGGAAGCCTTGCCACTGAGAATTCTCGAGAGGTTTCCTTGAAATGTGCTTCCTAAAAATTTAATGGTTCCTGAATGAATTGAAACCCACAGTTTATCCAACTTCATCCTTGAAAAATTACTAGATAAATACCATGAAATTTTTGAAATTTCCATGACCAGGTGGCACTGGAGAACCTTTGGATGTCCTGTTGCTGATCAAGAGTGTACCAGACAGTGCCTTCCTTGACTGGGTTTCATGAAAATGTTGTAGAACAGAGCTGCCAGTATGGTGGAGCCTGCTGAGTAGTGGGCCCAGAGCTGTGGTGTGCAGTTGTGTGATAAAACATCTGTGGTGGGGTCATGTGGATCTTACTTCGGCTTCCAAATGCTTGTGATTGACATGGTGCAGCCAGCAGTCTTTTGTATATTAAGCCATCTTGTTAGATGGAGAGTTTTCAGGGCAATGTTCAGAATCAAATTGCTACGATCAAGGGGGCAAGCAATGTGGCATAGAAGCCTGATTGGTGCATTCTCCATCAGACCCTTACCCACCACACGTGACAGAACTCCCTCCAGCACTCTGTTCCAGTTGAACTCCTTGTATTTTGTGAAGCAAATACCAAACTCCCAGTGCAGCAACAAGAAACACAACAAAATTGGAGAATGACCAAATGGCTTCACAGTCTACACGGAAAGATTCTTATACCCCAGTGGCCACAGCTTACCCACAAAGAGAGAATTCAGCACTGCTGCCTCATGTTCATTGGAAAATAAGAAACCATGTCCTCCATGTAACATAGATGCATACACAGCTTTGATGATCTCACTACAAAGGAAGCTAAAGCTCCTGAAAACAACATATATTTCAAGTGTACAATCTCAAAGACAGTTTCCCAGATGTCTTGAGGCCTGCACACTTCCATGTTTGTGGAGTGTTTACAGTCTCCATTACTTTTGGAAACTCCTCTACCACCTCCAGTGTTGTGAACTCCCGAGCATTTTCCATTCCAGATATGTATTCATAGATTTTCTAACTCTTCTCCTCTAATTGTATCTTAATTGGGGCGAAGGTAATGTCAAGGCATTGTTCTGGATGAGAGTGGGAAGATTTTTTGTAGCACATATTTGCATACACATTGGATTCATTTTCCAATTATTAATTCAAAATACTTATTCCCTCATAGTAACCCACTCCCTACTAGACTCTGACTACAAATCCTAATATGATGGATAAAAATAGACCAAACCAAATTGAAATACAAGCAGTTCAGAGGATGCCAGGTGTACATTTGGACGTTCCTTTTGCATTATATATGGTAGGAGTTTTAAATCTAGTGAATTTTTTGTTGAAACACTTCTCCATGTGTTTTTAAAGTTAACAAATATGTGAATTCATGTCTCCATTTCTCTGTAGCCTAATCAGCACATATATTTTTATATGCACATATAGAATCCTACCTGGTACCACACGTACATTCTTGTGAGGTGGCTGACTTGGCAGATACAAATTGTAAGAAGAGATCACTCCTGTTAAACACTGTTGGAACTGAAAATTCAACCTATGAGTGAGTATCCTAGCTGAACAACATTATACATAAATTCATGTTCAGTAAAATGAATATTTTTAGATCTGTGGATGATATATATTTCATGGTGAATTTCATTTGGCTTGTATATTAATACTTTTTAATTTCTGTGTGTGTATTTTAATGTCTGTATATATATATATATATATATATATATATATATATATATATATATATATATTTTTTTTTTTTTTCCAGAGTTTTCAAAATATGAAATAAATGTATCTTATTATGTACTCCCTAAATTCATTAATATTTAAGTGCGTATTTATAATCAACTTTTCATAAGATTATTCTAAGACATATTCATCCTCCTGAAATACGTATTTGTTTCCTAGTACTGAAAACTAAGTTCAGTGAATTGTGCATACATATCCTAATATTTTTACACTAATTGACCCAGGTTAATATAAATGCAAGTAGATTCCTATGATGTGTATTTTGACGTTCATTTTTTTTCAACACTTGTACATTACTATTTCCTCAGTTTATGCACATCATAAGATATATATTTCATCCACAAGTTCACAAATTTAAAGGCTTTTGCTTTAAACTTCCTGCTTCAGAACACTTGTATTCCTCCAGGTTACATGACTGGTTTTTCATGAGACTTCTTTCCAAACACATTATTTTCGATTTCCACAATTACCTTTGAAGCAAAACTCACACATTCTTCATGATAAACCATAACCCTAATATTACCATTAGATGTATAACTGGTTTGAATGAATGGATATATATCAATATAAGGTTTCCTGTATATTTTCAGATATCAACTCGAACCATTATTTAAGTTGGAACCAGTTATATTATTTATTTACATTATGGTCTATTCATGCATTATTTCTATATTCATAGACACAGTGTACACCTATTTGTATTCAAAATACTAATTTACACGTCTTCAAAATACTGTTCCTAGAAATGGTGAAATAATTACTCATGTCACCTGATCTACATATACATTTTATCACAGTAATATTCTGGAAACAAAAAGCAAATGTCACACTTCTGATTGTACTAAAGCCTAAATGGAAATTGAACATGGATTACTAAAATCTTCCATGTCCAGGTTGCCTATTGCTCTCAAATGTCGATCCTACTGGTGACTACATATTTGTTTCTTTCTAAGATTATATATTCAACCTCAAACCTGTTGAAAATGTCTAATCCTATTACTCACCTTATACTTTGCCTGATTTCCTAATGTCTCTATTGATATATATTTTCCCCAGTTCATCATTGTGACTGCCTCTTAACATGTGCTGATATTTACATTCACTCTCTACATGAAACCCTATTGCTAAAGACCATTTTGTCCAAATCCTATACTCACTCATCTTTCTAAAACTACCGACTATCTTTCTAATCCTACCAACTATCCCTTTTTGAATGCATGTTCTCTTCGACATTCAATCATCCAAGGTACAATGTCCTATACCATTGTATATTGATTTATCTGAGACATCTGTGCAGAAATTAATTCAAAGCTAAGTATCCCAATCAAGGGCACAATGCCCTGCTGGGCATCAAATCTTACCTAGATTTCTGTTTTCATATTTATATTTCAACTGTATATTTTGTAAATATCGCATGTTCCCATAACCATTATTCATCCTGCAGAATTATTCCTAACCCAATCGAACTTGTTGTTAACCCTAACCATACACTGTTCGCTCAATCTAACTTTACAGAAGAGCAGGGAAAGAGTTGATCTTCCAATACTGGATTGTAGGGTATCTTCCATCTGATGAGAACCTCAAAGGTCCATGCAGAAATGATACGTGGAGAAGAAGAAGGCAGCTATGAAGGACCTGAGAGAGCAAAAGTCATTTTCAATGTTAAACAACCGGGTCAGGATGAAGAGATGTATCTGAATCAGCCTATCTCTTCTTAATGTAGAGAAGATGGACAAAACCAGGCCTGTGAGAAGAGCTGTTCCCGGGTGCCTATTGTTGATATACCATTCTAACTTGTGAAACTGTCACAGGAAGTACGGGCAGTCTCCATCTACTGGGACCCTTAGAAGCAAATATCAGTACACACTTCCTTGGTGATGGAACACTCTGAACTTGGGATCCAGGAAGCCAGGCACCCAGAGTCAGTCCCAGTCCCAGTCCCAGTGGACTCAATTGTTTGGATTTACCAAGGACAGAGTCAGTCTTTGTTGGTACCTACTGAAGTGAGAATGGCCAAATGCAAGGAGACCTCTGAAGAGGAGCCTTTTCTGAGAAAGCAGGTAGTGGCTCAACCATGGCTCCTGACAACTTCACAGAGTTGGTGAAGAAGACCAGATCTGAGACAGAACAGGCCATTTTTGGGGAACATAGTTTGGACCACCAGTCAGAGGACACTGAAGATATTCACCAACATACTTGGGGGAAGGAGGTGCCGTTGTGGGTGTTGGTGTGAGTTTGTGGTTTTGTCTCTTTTCTGAGAATAGGTAGGAAAGACTGTTTGTTTGTTTGGACTGGAATGTTTCTAGATAGTCGTTTGACAACGTGAGTGTTTCTATGTCTGTGCATTCCACTGTATCTGTGGTTGTAGACATTTGAAAAGCGAATGCATCAATGGTTGTGTCCTGTCTAGTAGAAAGCTTGCCAGCATTCATCCTGCACAATTAAAGAATGGAGAGAGGCTTGCCTTATGGATGGGCAACACCTACTATCTTCCTAAGTTCTTGTTTTCTTCCTGAATACTGGCCACTCTCCAGAATAGCCTCATGGTTTGGTTTCCAAGATATGTACCACCTTCAAGATCTGTTACATGGCCATGTACTGGATAGCTGAAGAGAATAGAAGCATCTCAGAAAACTCACATATCAGTGTGACCATTAAAGTCTCAGTGGAAAAACACTGCATTGGGCCTTTTGCTTACCTATTGTTCTGTTGTCCTGAATGTCAGGAAGATCTTTGCCCCAGGCCACCCCTTTGTGAAGCCAGAAGAAAAGAGTTTTCAAATGGAAATGAATGGGCATCACCTGTGGCTCTTTGCTTAATTGCTTTGGAAAGAGATGTGGCTGTATAAGCCTCTTTGCCCTATGTGAGGCAGTGGCTTAGATTCTCAGCACCTGATGGATCTAAAGAAAGTTTCCCAGTTTGCATGCAAAATGAAAATGGCCAAAAGAGCAGTCATTGTGGACGAAGTCTCTCGCCTTCCTCTGTAAGCTTCTTGACCTCCATCAAGTGAGAATAGGGATCCTTTGTGTCAAATCAGTTCTTCAAAGCCCTACAGAGGCTAGCACATAAGGGCTTGGGTTTTCTCATGACACCAATTCACATAAAGAATCTATTCCAGACAGTCAGTAGGCCTCAAGTTAGAGAAGCAGAGCAGTATTAAGAGCAGGACTATTTGATCACTATTGGTTCACAGGAAGGGAGTCCAGGCCACCCTGACTTTAGGCAAATGAGGGGCAAGGGAGTTTATTTGGAAAACTGTCTTGGGCTGTGCCCCTCATGGAAACCTCCAGCCAGAGACTATGAAGAGTGTCTATGTGGAAGAAGATGAGGGCCATTTGGGAGTGTTTTGGTTTTAATTGTGGTCATTTGTGTGGTGGTTGGAAGAGATGACTAGGTCCACGTGGCTTGAACTCTGGTGTGATTCCCCTTACAGACTGAGTTCAGGAACTGACCTCAGAGAAGTATTGCCATGAATTTTGTTGGGATTTTAGGAGACCACGCATGAGAGTTGCCTTTGGAAACTGAGATCAATGCCCAGGGTGGCTTTCCGCAGAGCATTGTCAATCTCTGCCAGGGCATCACATTATTTTATTCTGAAAGACTTGGCAGCCATTGTTGAAAGTCAAAACACACATGGGCCTCACATTGTAGACCTCAATGGGCCTGGCTTCATGTGTCCTTTTGGCCACTCTTTGGGAAGCCTTGCCTCTGAGAGTTCTCCAGAGTTTCCTTGAAATGTGCTTCCTCAAACATTAATGGTTTCTGAATGAATTGAAACCCACAATTTCTCCAACTTCATCCTTGAAAAATGGCTAGATAAATACAATGAAATTTTTGAAATTTTCATGACCAGGTGGCACTGGAGAACCTTTCAATGTCCTCTTACTGATGAAGTGTGTACCAGACAGTGCCTTGATTGACTGGGTTTCATGAAAATGATGTAGAACAGAGATGCCAGTATGTTGGAGCCTGCTGGTAGTGGGCCCAGAGCTGTGGTGTGCAGGTGTGTGTAAAACATCTGTGGTCGGGCCATGTGTATCTGACATTGACTTCCAAATGGCTTGTGGCTGACATTGTGCAGCCAGGAATCACTTATATGTCTGATAACTCTCCATATAAGGCATCTTGTTATATGGAGATGTTTCAGGACAATGTTCAGAATCAGGTGCTATGGTCAAGGGGACAAGCTATGTGGGATAGAAGCCTGGTTGATGCATTCTCCTGCAGACCCTGATCTATTTCATGTGACAGAACTCTCTCCAGCACTGTGTCCCAGCTGAATTCCTTGTATTTTGTGAAGCAAATAACAAACTCCCAGTGCAGCAGCAAGAAACACCATGAAAAGTGGAGGATGACCAAATGGCTTCACAGTCCACACGGGGAGTCACTTAGCCTTCAGTGGCCACAGTTTACCTACAAAGAGTGAATTCAGCACTGCTGCCTCATGTCCTTTGGAAAATAAGAAACCATGTCCTCCACGTCACATAGATGCAGATCCAGCTTTGATGGTCTCATTAGAAAGAAAGCTAAAGCTCCTGACAACAACATATATGTCAAGTGCCCATCCTCAGAGGCAGTTTCTAAGGAAGTCTTTAGGCCGGCAGAGCTGCATGTTTGATAGTGTTTACCTATTAGACCAGGATGCAAGAAAAGACCACTGACTCCAATTAAAATCAAGTTAAAGCAAGCTTATAATTTCCACTGCCCAGGTGGCCTCTCCCTCCCAAAACAGTGGGAACAAAACAGCCACCCAAATTTCCTACAGCCCAGGTTTATAACCCAGAATTTTACACTACAGGGGGGTTACAAATATCAGAACTCTGACAAGCATCACACTAATCGTAGTATATATATATATATATATATATATATATATATATATATATATATATTTTTTTTTTTTTTTTTTTTTTGCTGGCCCCAACATCAGAATTTATGAAAACCATTAGAACCTCAGAGAGGGTCATTGTCTGGCCAGGGAAGGCCAATATTTATGAGGTGTCAATAAAGTTTCATAGAGGGCTGTTCCTGGTCAAAGTGCCAGGCATGGGTGAGTTCAAGGCCACGGGCAGGCATTCCAAGCAGGTTCAGAATTTGGTGTAATTTATAGTTAAGCCAAAATTTTCTTTTCATGGCTTTGTGGCAAGATGGATCCAAATTTTAATAAAAGATCAGGTTGGGTCTATCATTCCCCCCTTTTCTAATGTGTCCCTTTCAAATCTTTGATAGGGTAGGGGAAGAGAGCTGAGGGAATTTTAATACCTCACGTAACAGTCTCCATATTTTTTGAACTCACACAAAACCAGTCTCCCTGATTTTACCTGACTTAATTAATTACTTAAAATGAAAGTCTATCTATTTTTGGCTCCATTGTTGTAAGAAGAGAGTCGTCACTCATTTTGGCTTCTTCTGAGCTGAGAGAGGGTGACATGAGGGGGCACAGCATGAGGGATATGAGTTGCCTTTTAGAAGTCATTTCGGTTTGAAGTCTGGTTGTGGTAGAACAGTTTTGTAAAGTCATCTGGGGATGGGTTCTTCTATGAGAGAAACAAAAACCATGAGTACTGAATAAATGTTGCAGCAGCTGAAACATGTCACTGTATAGATGTCCCCTCATCTGTCTTCAATATCCCCAGTTATCAGGACTTTCAACTTAACTTTTAGTGTCATAGTTGTTTCACCCCATAAGATACAGTTTAATAATTTAATGTCATCTGATCTTGCAAATTCCTTTTACTAGTATGACCTCTGTGTGTAATAGAGAAACCTTTAATTCTGTTATTCAGGGCTGGATAATCGTACTAGCAAACACCAAGCCTACCTGTGTAGGTTAGGAATATCTGTAGGCCTTAAACAAAAAACTTCTGCCTCTGGTACCTCCTCTTGATAGTCTCTTTTTATACTCATCAGGCATTACTGTCTGAGAGTCCTTCTTTGTAGCCTCCAGTCTTACTTATTTTGGGAGGCTACCATAAAGTGTATACGTTAAAATATTATTATAACTATTATTTTTTAAAATGCCCAGGAATGGCTGTATTTTGGGTTTATCTGTCTTTGCTAAGAGTTTAAGATGAAGCAGTAAAACTGACTTTTGTTTCTATCTATTGTTAACAGTCAGTTGAGATTTTATGGGAGTCATTCCTGGGGAAACATGAGATCAGCTTCTCAGTTCTGCTAGTGCCATTTGCGCTAGTTGAGTCCAGGTCTTGCTTGACCATGTGGCTTCTCTCGGAAGCATCAGGAATATCTCCCTTCTCTGATGACTCTCTTCTTCGTAGAAAATGCACTGATTGGCTTTCTGTTCTCCGGTGGTCTCATTAATCTTCCTGATCAGGAGGTTATGTGGCTCAGAGTTGCAAAGTTCTTTAGAGAAGTCTCCTGTTCCCTGGATACAGACTGACTCAGAGGGCAAGAGCCTAATATTTGTTTTATTGTCCCTTTTCATTTAAATTAAATTTTAAATCCTAATCTTAAACATCCAGCAAATAAATTTTAACAGCCTTATATTAAGAGTACTGTGCTTTAATGTCTATAATTTAAAATTATTTATCTTTTTATTATTTGGGATCTGTATTTTTCTGTCTGTCTTGTAGGTGATGACTTATTATCTTAAATTGACCAATATTGTGTTCTAAAAGCAACTCTTTTGTAAAACACTAACAGGGAATCTTTAGTTAACTTATAAGGAAATTCAAAATAAAATTAACAAGAGTAAAAATACTTAGTTCGTGTAATAGCTACCCTGAATTTTAGGCTGAGTTATACATTATATCCCCTTTTTGAGATCCTAGTAATCTTGACAGAAAAACATAACTTTAAATTAAATAACATCTGACCTACTGCTTTCGTAGTTATTCTCACATGTTGTAAGATGAGACACAGAGCCTTATCTCAGGTAAGGCAGGGCTCTATATAAATCTTAAGTGTTTTAGTTCTAAAGCTGATCTTTGTTTTTTAAATATCATTTTACACAGTTTACATAAATTGTTTGAGGTCACATGAATATTAGCTAACACCATATGATATCACATTTAAAACATGAATTAAAGAAAGGCTGAAAGTTTTTAACCTTTACATAGATTAGGCGCTCATTAACTTAAAAAATATATTTAAATTTTTTCCCAATGTAAAAAGTAACATAAAACTTTATATATCTTATTGATAACAAGTAAATAAATCCCCAATATATATATATATTTTTACCATACAACTTCAGAACACCAGCTTGATGAAATGCTCTTTTAAAGTTTCTACCTTACAGAATTGTATACCTGGAAGATATGAGCACATTAATAGCATCACAATGACATTGATGTTTTTACATTAACCAAGTTTAGCTTTTAAAGAAATGGCAGTAGAGTGCTCTAAAATAACAGTTCTTATTTAATCAGTTGTTTAATTTTTATGGTTGCTTGTTCTAGAAAAATAAAACTTTATAAACACAATGTTATGGGTAAACTTTTGTTTTAAGAAATTTGTGTCGCTTTATCACATGACTGATTTTTACAATCTTATACAGACTTTAGAACAAACTTATACAGACCTTACTAAATCAATCAGATATCTAACAAAAGTACTCATGAATGAGTAATCCCATATCAAATTTACTTCACTTATTTATCAAAATATTAGAGAAATGTATTGAACAGTGTAAACCATTTCTTTGTTAAAGGAAAAGTCCTAGAACCAAGGCATATTAGACATTTTATAGACATTAATATTTTATTAGATTTTTGAGCAGCTAGAAAAACTTGTAAGCTTAAATTTAAAGACATTTATTGTTATTTGCTTATCCAAATTTAAAGTGAATCATTTAAATCACGTGAATTAAAGATCTTTGAATCCACTTTTTAAAATTTGTTTTTATGAGTGCTTTTTTTAATGATCGCTCCTTATATATGTTAATTTGTGTATCACATATATGATATACAAACATATGGATATATAGACATACAACACATAACAAAAGTGTGCACAAATAATAATAGAAAGGCCTTGTAGCTTTTCGCAGGTGAAATCTCCATTGCAATGTTTCAAAACTCCACTGTTGGTCAAATATAGAACTGATCAGAAAAATATTAACCTAGTTCTGTAGGATCAAAATAATGAGCTCAAAAAAAATACAGAATCTAAGGAAAAAATGAGAGTCCTAGAAAAAATGACTGGCCAGTAATTAGTAAATACCATACGATATACCTTTTTTTTCCCCACTTAGACATCAGATCAGTCTCCTACTGAGTTTGCAGGCTTCTTTCATTTACATTTCAACATAAGTCCTGGCTGAGTTCTGGAAGGAGCTGGACAAAACTGCTATTCTAAGCAGACACCTCAGGCCTAAGGCACTTTAACCATAATTTTCAGGTGAGGATGTTGAAAATTATGATACAATTTTAAGATACAATTCACAAAATTTTATACCTTAACATCTTTTTTTGTCAACAGATACCATACTATGATTTACTATCCTTGTCCAAATTAATGCACTGATACACACTGTGACATTTTCCCAGGCTACCCAATTAAAAATTGGTTAAAAAAAAGACTGAATGATTGGGAAGTTACTTGCCAACTTGGAAGTAGAATTCTTTAGTTTTCCATTTTAAGTATTTAAGTTCTCTGGCATGAATTATCTGAAATCATAAACTAAAAAATTACCTAAACCCGACTTTTAACTTCAAGATTGTGCAATGCTTCAAAAACCCATTCAGATACCATATTGTTACAATAAAACATCATCCTTTAGACACACATTCAGCTAAGATCATTCTCAAGAAACAATTTATAATATCAACACATTATTGCACATGTCTTAAATGGCCAGAAACAAAGACAAAAGACAGACAGAAAGGAGCTCCAGACTATGGCTGACAGGACAGAAGCCTTTAAAACAGCAGAAAAGAGAAAAATCTCCTACACCAGTGGCACGATATATGTCCCCACAAGGGCATCAGATGTTTTCACAGAGGGGGAACCTGAAATGCAATATCAAAGGTCTCCATGGTGACTTTACTGCATTTAGTGTCTCCTTTTTCTTTTTCTCTTTTTTAAGAAGACAGAGGTGGCATAATACTTACAGTGCAGGGAAGGAAGGAGGGAATTCACTGAAGCAACAGGACTTCGGCAGCTGCTGGGAGTCCCTCAGTCCCGTCTTTACTTACAGGATTAGCTCCTCTGGTTCGGTTCCACCCCAAGCACGCTGAATCTCCTAACATTTCAGTAGTCAGCTCTCAAAAATTCCAGGGTCAGGGGCGGTATCAAAATTTGTAACTTAAATTTCGGTTCCGGACCTTGAAGCCAATTAATACCAATTTAATATAAGGACAGGGTTTGAGGAAAAGTAAAAGGGAGGTTTACTGCTTTGCTAACAAAGGAGAAAAACAGGGGACTTTGTCCAAAGTTGTGACTCTCTTGATCTGGAGGGACAAGGGGTTTTAAAGGAGTTTCACTTGTTAACCTGGGAGATACTCAGTTATTAGGTCCCCAGCAGGCATTGCCCTCTGCCGTGGGTGTGCTCCAGACAGCCAGCTAGGGGCTTCTCTCATCCTGCTTAACAAAGGCGGGTATAGTGCATCACATTTCTTTAAAACACAGTCCAAAGGGGTGTCAGGCTTACATGATTTATTACCCATTTTCAAGTCCAATATCCTTAAGTTTTTACCACAGAAATCACACAACAAAACGCACAAAAACAAACAAATAAAAAACATTTAGAACACAGAACAAAACACCCACACAAAAAAAACAGAAACCCAGCAAATAAACAGAAAACCAGAGGAGCAATGCAGCGTCTTGCTAAAGCTCCGGGGTAGGAGCTCCTGCATGCCAGTCGGCACCTCTCTACACTTTAAGAGGTATTCCCTACAGAACAGAACAGAGGAAAGAAGGATTCCTATTACTGTCCCAGACTGGAGTATATGTGAGCCTTCCCAGGCCACCTCTCTGTCATCAGAAGAGTACTCCCTTAACCGGATATCAGATGTTATAAAGGCGCCTCTTACCTATGAAGGCCTCCTCCACCAGGTGCTTGATAATAGTTTTAGTGCGATGGTTCACTGCAGTGATCCACGGACTGAAGGCTCATTCCAAGGTTTTGGAACTTGGCTCTCCAGCCCGGAGTCCTGGAGGATAGGCCAGCTTCAGAATTTCCAGCAGTCTGGCTTTGTGATCTGGTCGGGTCATGTTGCTGGGGAACTCCAAAATGTTAGTCCAGGACACAAGAAAAGACCACTGACTCCAATTAAAATCAAATTAAGGCAAGCTTAATATTTCAAGCAGCCGGACTGCCTCTCCCTCTCAAACTGGCGGGAACAAGACAGCAACCCCACCTTTCCTACAGCCCAGCTTTATAGCCCAGAAAGTTACACAAAAGGAGGGTTACAGAAAACAGAACTTTGACAAGCATCACACTAATTGTAGTTTACATTTTTTTTTCTGGCCCCAGCATCAGAAATTATGAGGACCGTTAGAGCCTCTGAGAGGGTCGTTGTCTGGCCAGGGAAGGCGAATATTTATGAGGTGTCATTAAAGTTTCAGAATGGGCTGTTATCTGGTCAGAGAGCCAGGCATGGGTGAGTTCAAAACATGGTCAGGCATTCTAAGCAGGTTCAGAATTTGCAGTAATTTATACTAAAGCAAAAATTATCTTTTCATAGCTTTGTGGCAAGATGGCTCACAATTTTAATGAAAGATCATGTTGGGTGATCAACCCTGTCCCTTACTTTTGGAAAATCCTCTACCACCTCCAAGGTTGTGAACTCCTGAGCATTTTCCATTCCAGATATGTATTCACAGAATTTCTAACTCTTCTTCTCTAATTGTGTCTTACTTGGGGCGAAGGTAATGTCAAGCCATTGTTCTGGATGAGAGTGGGAAGAATATTGTGCAGCACATAATTGCATACACATTGGATTCACTTTCCAATTTTCCAATTGAAATACTGAATTCCTGACAATAACCCATACCCTTCTAGACGCTAACTACAAATACTAATATGATGGAGAAAAATAACCCAAACGGAATTGAAATATAAGCAGTTCAGAGGAGGCATGGTGTATATTGGACTTGCCTTTTGCAAGATAAATGGTAGGTGTTATAAATCTAGTCATTTTTTAATTGAAATTGTTTTATATGTGTATTAAAGTTAACAAATATGTGAATTCCTATCTCCCTTTCGCTGTAACCTATTCAGCACATTAATTTTTATATGCACATATAGAATCCTACCTGATATCACACGTACATTTTCGTGAGGTGCCTGACATTGCAGATACAAATTGTGAGAAGAGATCACTCCACCTAAACGCTGTTGGAACTGAAAATTCAAGCTAATGGTGAGCTTCCTAGTTTAATAACATTATACATAAATCCATGTTCAGTAAAATGAATATTTTTGGATCTGTGGATGATATATATTTCATGGTGAAATTCGATTGGCATATATAATTCTACATTTGAATGTCTTTGTGTGTGTTTGTGTGTGTGTGTGTGTATATATATACACACACACACACAAACACACAATATATAAATCTCTAGATTTTTCAAAATATGAAATATATGTGTCTTATATACACTCCCTAAATTCATTCATGTTCATGTATGTGGATTAATATTCAACTTTTCACAAGATTATTCTCAGAAATATTCATCCACCTGAAATACATATTTGTTCTCTAGTACTGAAAACTAACTTCAGTGAAAGGTGCAAACAAATCCTAGTATTTCTACATTAACTGACCTAGTTTAACATCAATGCAAGTAGATTGCTATGGGACATGATGTGTATTTTGACATTAATTATTATTATTCAACACTGGTACATTACTATTTCTTCAGTTTATACACATCATAGGATATATATTTCATCCACTACTTAGCAAATTTATAGGCATTTGTTTCACTTTCAATCACTTCTTGCTCCAGAACACATGTATTTCCCTATGTTTCTTGACTGGTCTTTTCATGAGACTTTTTTCCAAATATATTATTTTCGATTTCCATGATCAATTTTTAAGCAAAACTCACACACCCTTCATGATAAAACATAACCCTAAGATGACCATTAGATATATAACTGGTTGGAATGATTGATTGTGTATCATTATAACATTTCTTATATATTTTCAGATATCCATTCAATCCATTATTTAAAGTGGATCCAGTTATATTATTTATTCCCAGTATGGTCTATTCATGCGTTATTGCTATATTCATAGACAGAGGGTATACCTATTTGTACCCCAATACGAATTTATATGTTCTCAAAATATTGCTCCTGGAAATGGTGGAAGAAATACTCATGTCACGTGATATACATATACATTTTATCACAGAAATATTCTGGACACAAAAAGCAAAGGTCACACTTTCAATTGTACCAAAGCCTAAATGGAAAGTGAGCATGCATTACTAAAAACATACATGTCCAGGTTGCCTAATGCTCTCAAATGTCAATCCTATTGGTGACTACATATTTGTTTCTTCCTAAGATTATATGTTCAAGCTCAAGCCTGTTGAAAATGTCTAATCCTATCACTCACTTTGTACTTTGCTTGATTTCCTAATGTCTTTATTGATATCTGCTTTCCCTCATATTTTTCCCAGTTCATCATTATGACTGACTCTTCACATGTGCTGACATTTACACTCACTCTCTAACCGAAACCCTATTGCTAAAAAACTTTTTGTAAAAATCCTATACTCACTCTTCATTCTAAACCTAACGAGTACCTTCCTCATCGTACTGAATATCGCTTTTTAACTGGATGTTCTCTTCAACATTCAATCATCCAAGGTACAAGGTCCTATGCCATTGTATATTGATTTATCTGAGACAACTGTGCAGCACATAACTCAAAGCTAAGAATACCACTTAAGGGTCCAATTCCCTTCTGGGCTTCAAATCTTTCCTAATTTTCTGCTTTCATACTTATATTTCACCTATATACTCTTGTAAATATCGAAGGTTGCCAATACCATTATTCATCTCACAAAATGATTCGTAACCCAAATCAAACATGTTATTAACCCTAAACATACACTGTTCCCTCAATATAACTTACAGAAAAGCAGGGCAGAGTTGGTCTTACAATATAGGAATGTAGGTGATCTTCCACCTTCTGAGAACCTCAAAGATCCATGGAGAAATGATCCTTGGAGAAGATTTATGCAGCTATGTAGGACCTGAGAGAGCAATAGAAATCTTCCATGGCAAACAACCTGGTCAGGATGAATTGATGGGTCTAATCAGCCTCTCTCTTCTTATTGTAGAGAAGTTGGAAGAAACCAGGCCTGTGTGGAGAGCTGTTCCCGGGTGCCTAAGGTTGATATTCCATTCTAACTTCTGAATGTGTCACAGGATGTTGGGGCAGCCTTCATCTCATGGGAACCTTGGAAGCAACTGTTAGGACAAAGTGGTTTTCAAGGCAGTGACCTCATTAAGTTCCTGAAGGAAGTGACCTCTTCTCACTTCCTTGGTGATGGAATTCTCTGAACTTGGGATCCAGGAAGCCAGGCACCCAGAGCCAGACCCAGTCCTAGTCCCATTGGGCTAACTTGTTTGCTTTTCCCAAGAACAGAGTCAGTCTTTCTTGGTACCTACTGATGTGAGGATGGCCAAATGCCAGCAGATCTCTGAAGAGGTACCTTCCCTGAGAAAGCAGGTAGTGGCTCACCGCTGTCTCCTGACAACTTCACAGAGTTGGCCAAGGAGACCAGATCTGAGACAGGACAGGCCATTTTGGGGGAACATAATATGGCCCACCAGTCAGAGGACACTCTGGATAGTCACAGACCTACTTGGGGGAAGGAGGTGGCTTTGCCGTTGTGGGTGTGAGTTTGTGGTTTTTTTCTCATGTTCTGAGAATAGGTAGGAAAGGCGTTTTTTTTTGGTGTGGAGTGGACTGTTTCTAGTAAGTCCTTTGACATTGTGAGGGTTTCTATGTCTGTGTATCCCACTCTATCTGTGGTTGTAGACATTAGAAAAGAGAATGCATCAATGGACTTGTTTTCTCTAGTAGAAAGCTTCCCCACATTAATACTGCCCAATTGATTAATGGACTTCACTTTGCCTTATGGATGGGCAACACCTACTGTCTTCTTAAGTTACTCTTTTCTTCGTGAATTCTGGCCACTCTACAGAATACGCTCATGGTTTTGTGTCCCAGATATGTAACACCACAAGGCTCTGTGACATGGCCATGTACTGGATAGCTGAAGAGAATGAGAGCATCTCAGAAAACTCAGATATCAGTGTGACCAGTAAAGTCTCAGTGAAGAAACCCTTCTTGGGCCATTTGCTTACTTCTGATTCAATTACCCTGAATGTCAGGAAGGTCTTTGCCTCATGCCAACCCTTTGTGAAGCCTGAAGAAAACTGTTTTCATATGGAAATGAATGGGCTTCACCTGTGGCTCTTTGCTTAATTGCTTTGGAATGGGATGTGTCTGAATCAGTCTCTGGTCCTTGTGTGAGGCTGTGACTTAGATTCTCAGCACCCAATGGATCTGAATAAAAATCCCATGTGCTTCCCAAACCGAAATGGCCAAAAGAGAAGTCATTGTGGATGAATTTTTTTGCCTTCTTGTTTTAGGTTCCTGACCTCCATCAAGTGAGAATAGGGATCCTTTGGATTAAATGAGTTCTTCAAATCCATGCAGAGGCTAGCCCATATTTGCTTGTGTTTTCTCATGACTCCAAATCACTTAAAGAATCCATACCTCACAGCCAGTAGGCCTCAAATTGGAGAAGCGGAACACTTTAACAGCAGGAATATTTGATCACTCCTGGTTCACAGGAGGAGTGTCCAGGCCACCATGATTTTAGGCAAATTAGGGGCAAGTGAGCTTATTTTGGATATTTTCTTAGGCTGTGCCCCTCATAGAAATCTGCAGCCAGAGGTTATGATGAGTGTCTTTATGGAAGAAGATGAGGGCGCTGTGGGAGTGTTTTGATTTTAATTGTGGTCATTTTTGTGGTGGTTGGAAAGAATGACTGGGTCCACCTGAGCTTGAACTCTGGTGTGATTCCCCTTAGAGACTGAGTTCTAGAACTGAACTCAGAGAAGTATTGCCATGAATCGTGTTTAGATTTTAGAAGGCCATGCATGAGACTCACCCATGAAAACTGAGATCTAGGCCCAGGATGTCTTTCCACAAAACAATGGGAATCTCAGGCAGGATATCACATGATTTTATTCTGAAAGATTGGCAGGTATAGTTGAGAGTCAAAACACACATGGACCTCACATTGTAGACCTCAATTTGCATGGCTTCATGTGACCTTTTGGCAACTCTTTGAGAAGCCTTGCCTGTGAGTGTTCTCCAAAGCTTTCATTGAAATGAGCTTTCTCAACACTTAATGGTTCCTGAATGATTTGAAACCCACAGTGCCTCTAACTTAATCTTTGAAAAATGGCTAGATAAATACCATGAAATTTTTGAAATTCCCATGACCAGGTGGCACTGGAGAAACTTTGGAAGTCCTGTGGTTGATCATGTGTATACCAGAGAATGCCTTGTTTTACTGGGTTTTATGTAAATGGTGTAGAACAGAGATGCCAGTAATTAGTATCCTGCTGAGTAGTGGGCCTAGAGCAGTGGTGGGCAGGTGTGTGATAAAACACCATGGTGGGGCCATGTGGATCGGCCATTGGCTTCCAAATGGATTATGACTGACATAGTGCAGAAATCAGACACTTATATGTAAAGGCATTTTTTATATGGAGAGGTTTCAGGGCAATGTTCAGAATCAGTTAACTATGGTTATTGGGGCAAGCTATGTTGGATAGAAGCATGGTTGGTGCATTCTCCTGCAGACCCTGACCCACCACACGTGACAGAACTCCCTCCAGCATTGTATTCTAGTAGAACTCCTTGTATTTGGTGAAGCAAATACCAAATTCCCAGTGCAGCAGCAAGAAACACCACGAAAAGTGGAGGATGACCAAATGTCTTCAGAGTCCACACGAGGAGACACTTAGCCTCCAGTGGCCACAGTTTACCTACAAAGAGAGAATTCAGCACTGCTGCCTCATGGTCGTTGGAATATAAGAAACCATGTCTTCCAGGTCACATAGATGCAGACCCATCTTTGATGGTCTCACTACAAAGGAAGTTAAAGCTCATGACAACAACATATATTTCAAGTGCCCAACCTCAGAGGCAGTTTCCCAAGAAGTCTTAGGCCAGCAGAGCTCCATGTTTGTGGAGTGTTTACCCTGTTCTTTACTTTTGGAAACTCCTCTACCACATCCAAGGTTGTGAACTCCCGAGCATATTCCATTCCAGATATGTATTCACAGATTTTCACACTTTTCTACTCTAATTGTGTCTTACTTGGGGCCAAGCTAATATCAAGGCATTGTTCTGAATGTGAGTGGAAAGATTTTTGTGTAACACATATTTACATACACATTCGATTCATTTTTCAATTTTCTATTTGAAATACTGAAGCCCTGAAACTAACACATACCCTACTATACTCTGACTTATAATTCTAATATGATGGTGAAAAATAACCCAAACAGAATAGAAATACAAGCAGTTCCGAGGAGGCATGGTGTATTGTTACAATTGGTTTTTGCATTATATAGTGTAGGAGTTATAAATCTAGTCAAATTTTTTTGTTGAAATAGTTCTACATGTGTTTTTAAAATTAAAAAATATGTGAATTCCTGTCTCCCTTTCTCTGTAGCCTATTCAGCACATGTATTTTTATATGCACATATAGAATTCTACCTGGTACCACACGTACATACTTGTGAGGTAACTGAATTGGCAGATGCAAATTGTGCTAAAGGATCACTCCTCCTAAATGCTGTTGGAACTGAAAATTCAACCAATGGGTGAGCTTCCTAGTTGAATATCATTATGCATTAATCCATGTTCAGTAAAATGAATATTTTTCGATCTGTGGATTATATATATTTCATGATGAATTTCGATTGGCATATATATTGCTAATTTTTTTTCATTTATTGGTTGCTCAAAACATTACAAATCTCTTGACATATAATATTTCTTACATTAGATTCAAGTGGATTATGAACTCCCATTTTTAGCCCAAATAGAGATTACAGAATCACATCGGTTACACATCCACATTTTCACATAATGCCCTATTAGTTACTGTTGTATTCTGCTACCTTTCCTATACTCTACTATCTCCCCTCCCCTCCCTTCCTATCTTCTCTTTTTCCCCCATCTACTGTAATTCATTTCACTCCATGTTTATTTTCCCATTCCACTCACAACGATATGTAATTTTGTGTAACAATGAGGGTCTCCCTCCATTACCATGCAATTTCCCTTTTCTCTTACTTACCCTCCCACCTCATTTCTCTGTTTAAAGTTAATCTTTTCTTCCTGCTATTGCTCCCTGCTCTGTTCTTAGTTGCTCTCATTATATCAAAGAAGACATTTGGTATTTATTTTTTAGGGATTGGCTATTTTCACTAAGCATAATCTTCTCCAGTGCCATCCATTTTTCTGCAAATTTTATGATTTTGTCATTTGTTAGTGCTGCGTAATACTTCATAGTGTATAAATGCCACATGTTTTTTATCCATTCATCTATTGAAGGGCATCTGGGTTGGATCCACAGTGTTTCAGTTGTGAATTGTACTGCTATGAAAATCGATGTGGTAGTATCCCTGTATTACTCTCTTTAAGGTCTTCAGGGAATAGTCTGAGAAGGGCAATAGCTGAGTCAAATTGTGGTTCCATTCACAGCTTTCCCAGGAATCTCCATACTGCTTTCCAAATTGGCCACACCAGTTTACAGTCCCACCAGCAATGTACAAGAGTATCTTTTACCCCACATCCTTGCCAGCACTTGTTGTTTGACTTCATAATGGCTGCCAATTTACTGGAGTGAGATGGTATCTTAGGGTGATTTAGATTTGAATTTCTCTGACTGCTAGAAATGGTGAGCATTTTTTATGTACTTGTTGATTGATTGTATGTCCTCCTCTGAGAAGTGTCTGTTCAAGTCCTTGACCCATTTTTTTAATTGCGTTATTTGTTATCTTATTGTCTGTTTTTTTGAGTTCTTTGTATATTCTGGATATTAGGGCTCTATCTGAAGTGTGAGGAGTAAAAATTTGTTCCCATAATGTATGCTCCTTATTTACCTCTCTTATTCTTTCTCTTGCTGAGAAAAAACTTTTCAGTTTAAGTAGTCCCATTTGTTGATTCTTGTTATTAACTCTTGTGCTATGGGTGCCCTATAAAGGAATTTGGAGCCCAACCCCATAATATGTAGATCAGAGCCAACTTTTTCTTCTATCAGACACAGAGTCTCTGATTTGATATCTAGCACCTTGATCCACTATGAGTTAACTTTTGTGCATGGCGACAGAAAGGAATTCAGTATCATTTTGTTGCATATGGATTTCCATTTTTCCCAACACCATTTGTTGAAGATACTATATTTCTTCCATTGCATGCTTTTAGCTCCTTTTTCAAATATAAGATAGTTGTAGCTTTTTGGATTAGTCTCTGTGTCCTCCATTCTGTACCATTGGTCCACCCGCCTGTTTTGGTACCAGTACCATGCTGTTTTTATGTTGTTGTTGTTTTATTTTGTTTTTTTTTTAAATTAATTTTATTGTAGGTTGTTCAAAACATTACATAGTTCTTGATATATCATATTTCACACTTTGATTCAAATGGGATATGAGCTCCCATTTTTACCCCATATACAGATTGCAGAATCACATCAATTGCACAACCATTGATTTACATTTTGCCATTCTGGTGACTGTTGTATTCTTCTGCCTTTCCTATCCTCTACTATCCCCCCTCCCCCTCCCCTCCCCTCTTCTCTCTCTACCCCCTCTACTGTAATTCATTTCTCCCCCTTATATTTTTCCTCCTTTCCCCTCACTTCCTCTTGTATGTAATTTTCTATACCCCTGAGGGTCTCCTTCCATTTACATGCAATTTCCCTTCTCTCTCTCTTTCCCTCCCACCTCTCATCCCTGTTTAATGTTAATCTTCTTCTCATGCTCTTCGTCCCTACTCTGTTCTTAGTTACTCTCCTTATATCAAAGAAGACATTTGGCATTTGTTTTTAAGGGATTGGCTAGCTTCACTTAGCATAACCTGCTCTTATGCCATCCATTTCCCTCCAAATTCTATGATTTTGTCATTTCTTAATGCAGAGTAATACTCCATTGTGTATAAATGCCACATTTTTTTTATCCATTCTTCTATTGAAGGGCATCTAGGTTGGTTCCACAGTCTTGCTATTGTGAATTGTGCTGCTATGAACATGGATGTAGCAGTGTCCCTATAGTGTGCTCTTTTTAGGTCTTTAGGGAATAGACCGAGTAGGGGAATAGCTGGATCAAATGGTGGTTCCATTCCAAGCTTTCCAAGAAATCTCCATACTGCTTTCCAAATTGGGCGCACCAATTTGCAGTCCCATCAGTAATGTACAAGAGTACCCTTTTCCCGACATCCTCGCCAGCACTTGTTGTTGTTTGACTTCCTAATGGCTTCCAATCTTACTGGAGTGAGATGGTATCTTAGGGTGGTTTTGATTTGCATTTCTCTGACTGCTAGAGATGGTGAGCATTTTTTCATATACTTGTTGATTGATTGTATGTCCTCCTCTGAGAAATTTCTGTTCAGGTCCTTGGCCCATTTGTTGATTGGGTTATTTGTTATCTCATTGTCTAATTTTTTTTAGTTCTTTGTATATTCTGAATATTAGGGCTTTGTCTGAAGTGTGAGGAGTAAAGATTTGTTCCCAGGACGTAGGCTCAATATTTACCTCTCTTATTGTTTCTTTTGCAGAGAAAATCTTTTTAGTTTGAGTAAGTCCCATTTGTTGATTCTAGTTATTAACTCTTGTGCTATGGGTGTCCTATTGAGGAATTTGGAGCCCGACCCCACAGTATGTAGATCATAGCCAACTTTTTCTTCTATCACACGCCATGTCTCTGATTTGATATCAAGTTCCTTGATCCACTTTGAGTTAACTTTTGTGCATGGCGAGAGAAAGGGATTCAGTTTCAATTTGTTGCATATGGATTTCCAGTTTTCGCAACACCATTTGTTGAAGATGCTAGCCTTCTTCCATTGAATGCTTTTAGCCCCTTTATCGAATATAAGATAGTTGTAGTTTTGTGGATTGGTTTCTGTGTCCTCTATTCTGTACCATTGGTCCACCCGCCTGTTTTGGTACCAGTACCATGCTGTTTTTGTTACTATTGCTCTGTAGTATAGTTTGAAGTCTGGTATAGCTATACCGCCTGATTCACACTTCCTGCTTAGCAATGTTTTTGCTATTCTGGGCCTTTTATTTTTCCATATGAATTTCATGATTGCTTTCTCTATTTCTACAAGAAATGCCATTGGGATTTTGATTGGCATTGCATTAAACCTATTGAGAACTTTTGGTAATATGGCCATTTTGATGATGTTAGTTCTACCTATCCATGAACAGGGTATATTTTTCCATCTTCTAAGATCTTCTTCAATTCTCTGTTTAGGGTTCTGTAGTTTTGAATGTATAAGTCTTACACCTCTTTTGTTAGGTTGATTCCCATGTATTTTATTTTTTCTGAGGATATTGTGAATGGGGTGCTTGTCCTCATTTCCATTTCAGAGGATTTGTCGCTGATATACAGGAATGCCTTTGATTTATGAGTGTTGATTTTACATCCTGCCACTTTGCTGAATTCATTTATTAGCTCTAATAGTTTCTTTGTAGACCCTTTTGGCTCTGCTAGGTATAGAATCATGTCATCTGCAAATAGTGATAATTTGAGTTCTTCTTTTCCTATTTTTATGACTTTAATTTCTTTCGTCTAATTGCTCTGGCCAGTGATTCGAGAACTATGTTGAACAGAAGTGGTGAGAGAGGGCATCCCTGTCTTGTTCCAGATTTTAGAGGGAATGCCTTCAGTTTTTCTCCATTCAGAATGATGGTAGCCTGAGGCTTAGCATAGATTGCTTTTACAATATTGAGGTATGTTCCTGTTATCCCTAGTTTTTCTAGAGTTTTGAACATAAAGGGATGCTGTACTTTGTCGAATGCTTTTTCCGCATCTATCAAGATGATCATATGGTTCTTATTTTTAAGCCTATTGATGTGGTGAATAACATTAATTGATTTCCGTATATTGAACCAACCTTGCATCCCATGGATAAATCCTACCTGATGATGGTGCACAATTTTTTTGATATGTTTTTGTATCCGGTTCGCCAGAAGTTTATTGAGGATTTTTGCATCTAGGTTCATTAGAGATATTGGTCTGTAGTTTTCTTTCTTTGGAGTGTCTTTGTCTGGTTTAGGAATCAGGGCGATGTTGGCCTCTTAGAATGAATTTGGAAGTTCTCCCTCTTTTTCATTTTCCTGAAATAGCTTGAAAAGTATTGGTATTAGTTCCTCTTTAAAGGTTTTGTAAAACTCTGCTGTATACCCATCCGGTCCTGGGCTTTTCTTAGTTGGTAGTCTTTTGATGGTTTCTTCTATTTCCTCAATTGATATTGGTCTGTTTAGGTTGTCAATATCCTCCTGACTCAATCTGGGCAAATCATATGACTTAAGAAATTTATCGATGCCTTCACTATCTTCTACTTTATTGGAGTATAAGGATTCAAAATAATTTCTGATAATCTTCTGTATTTCTGAAGTGTCTGTTGTGATATTGCCTTTTTCATCCCGTATGCTAGTAATTTGAGTTCTCTCTCTTCTTCTCTTCGTTAGCGTGGATGAGGGTCTGTCAATTTTATTTATTTTTTCAAACAACCAACTTTTAGTTTTGTCAATTTTTTCAATTGTTTCTTTTGTTTCGATTTCATTAATTTCAGCTCTGATTTTAATTATTTCTTGTCTTCTACTTTTTTGCCGTTGTTTTGCTCTTCTTTTTCTAGGACTTTGAGTTGAAGTATTAGATCATTTATTTGTTGTTTTTTTTTCTTTTTTTAAGGATTGAAATCCAAGCAATAAATTTTCCTTTTAGAACTGCTTTCAATGTGTCCCATAGATTCCGACATGTTGTGTCCGTGTTTTCATTTATCTCTAAGAATTTTTCAAATTCCTCCTTGATGTCTTCTATAACCCATTGATCATTCAGTAACCTATTTTTCATTCTCCAAGTGATGCATGATTTTTCCTTACTTCTTTTAACGTTGATTTTCAATTTCATTCCATTATGTTCAGATAAGATGCATGGTATTATCTCTACTCCTTTATATTGTCTAAGAGTTGCCCTGTGACATAATATAAAATCTATTTTTGAGAAGGATCCATGTGCTGCTGAGAAAAAAGTGTAACTGCTTGATCTTGGGTGGTATATTCTATATATGTCAATTAAGTCCAGGTTATTAATTATGTTATTGAGTTCTATAGTTTCCTTATTCAACTTTTCTTTGGAAGATCTATCCAGTGGTGAGAGAGGTGTGTTGAAGTCTCCCATAATTATTGTATGGTGGTCTATTAGACTCTTGAACTTGAGAAGAGTTTGTTTGATGAACATAGCTGCACCATTGTTTAGGGCATATATATTTATGATTGTGATGTTTTGTTGGTGTATGGTTCCCTTGAGCTGTATGTAGTGTCCCTCTTCATCCCTTTTGATTAACTTTGGCTTGAAATCTATTTTATATGAGATGAGTATGGACACTCCTGCTTGTTTCCAAAGTCCATATGAGTGATATGATTTTTCCCAACCTTTCACCTTCAGTCAATGTATGTCTTTTCCTATCAAATGCGTCTCCTGAAGGCAGCATATTGTTGGGTCTTGTTTTGTGATCCATTCTACTAGCCTGTGTGTCTTCATTGGTGAGTTTAAGCCATTAACATTTAGGGTTATTATTGAGATATGGGTTGTTCTTCCAGCGATATTTGTTTATTTATGTTCCTAAACATGGTTTGTTTTTCTCTTTGATTATCCCCAGCCTTTACTGTACTCCCTCCCGCTGTTGGTTTTCATTGATATTTTCCATTTCCTCTTCCTGTAATATTTTGCCGAGGATGTTTTGAAGAGATGGTTTTCTAGCTGCAAATTCTTTTCACTTTTGTTTATCGTGGAAGGTTTTAATTTCATCTTCCATACTGAAGCTTAATTTTGCTGAATACACAATTCTTGGTTGGAACCCATTTTCTTTCAGTGTTTGAAATGTTATTCCAGGATCTTCTAGGTTTCAGAGTCTGTGTTGAAAGATCAGCTGTTATCCTGATTGGTTTACCCCTAAATGTAATCTGCTTCCTTTCTCTTGTAGCTTTTAAAATTCTCTCCTTATTCTGTATGTTGGGCATCTTCATTATAATGTGTCTAGGTGTGGATCTCTTATGATTTTGCACATTCGGCATCCTGTAGGCTTCTAGGATTTGGGATTCTGTCTCATTCTTCAAGTCTGGGAAGTTTTCTCTTATTATTTCATTGAATAGATTGCTCATTCCTTTTGTTTGGACCTCTATACCTTCCTGTATCCCAATGACTCTTAAGTTTGGTCTCTTTATGTTATCCCATATTCTTGAATGTTCTGCTCATGGTTTCTTAACAGCTTTGCTGAGCTGTCTATGTTCTTCTCCAGTTGAAATACTTTGTCTTCATTGTCTGATGTCCTATCTTCTAAGTGTTCTACTCTACTGGTATTATTCTCAATTGAGTTTTTAAGTTGGTTTATTGTTTCCTGCATTTCCAGGATTTCTGTTTGTTTGTTTTTTATAACCTCGATCTCCGTGTATAATTGATCTTTTGCTTCTTGGATTTGTTTATGTAATTCATTTTCGAAGTGGTTGAAGTGGTCTTTCATTGTCTGATTTTGCTGTCTAATGTCTTCCTTGAGACTCCAGATTATCTGAAGCATGTATATCCTGAATTCTTTATCTGACATTCCATCTGCTGCAGATATTACCTCTTCTAAAGTTGAGTTGACCTGCATTGCTTGTGGTCTGTCGAACATATATATTTTTTCGAAGAACCACCCTTTAGTTTTGTTAATTTTTTCAATAGTTTCTTTTGTTTCAATTTCGTTGATTTCTGCTCTGATTTTAATTATTTCTTGCCTTCTGCTACATTTTCTGTTGTTTTGCTCTTCCTTTTCTAGGGCTTTGAGTTAAAGTGTGAGCTCATTTATTTGTTCAGTTTTACTTTTTTTCAGGAATGACCTCCAGGCAATGAATTTCCCTCTTAAAACTGCTTTCATTGTGTCCCATAGATTCCGATATGTTGTGTCTGTATTTTCATGTATCTCTAAGAATTTTTTGATTTCCTCCTTTATATATTCTGTAACCCACTGATCATTCAGTAACATATTGTTCATTTTCCATGTGATGTAGGATTTTTCCTTCCTTCTTTTATCATTGATTTCCAGTTTCATTCCATTATGATCAGATAAAATGCATGGTATTATCTCCACACCTTTATATTTACTGAGGGTTGCCCTATGGCATAATATATGGTCTATTTTTGAGAAGGATCCACGTGCTACTGAGAAAAAAGTATATCCACTTGATGATGGTTGATATATTCTATATATGTCAGTTACATGTAGGTTATTGATTGTGATATTGAGTTCTATATTTTCTTTATTCAACTTTTGTTTGGAGGATATGTCCAATGGTGAGAGAGGTGTGTTGAAGTCTCCCATAATTATTGTGTTGTGTTCTATTTCATTCTGGGACTTGAGGAGAATTTGTTTTTTGAACGTTGCAGCACCATTATTTGGTGCATAAATATTGATAATTTTTATGTTTTGTTGGTGAATGATTCCTTTTAACAGTATATAATGTCCTTTCTTATCACTTTTGATTAAATTAGTCTTGAAGTCGATTTTATTCGATATGAGGATGGCCACCCCTGCTTGCTTACGAGGACCATTGTATGGTATATTTTTTCCAAAACTGCACCTTCAGCCTGTATGTCTTTTCCATTCAGATGTGTCTCCTGGAGGCAACATATTGTTGGATTCGTTTTTAATCCAAGTTACCAGCCTATGTCGCATTATTGGAGAGTTTAAGCCATTAACATTTAGAGTCACTATTAATATATGGTTTGTACTGCCACCCATAATTGATGATTCATCTTTTTTTTTTTTAATTTAGTTTGTTTCTCCATGATTAGCTTTTCCCCCACCCTCTGTCATTACTGATGCACTTCCCACTGGTGGTTTTGGTTGTTGATTTTCATTTCTTCTTCGTGTATTGTTTTGCTCAAGATGCTTTGCAATGCTGCTTTTCTGGCTACAAATTCTTTTAGCTTTTGCTTATCATGAAATATTTTTATTTCATTGTCATACCTGAAGCTTAATTTTGCTGGATACAGAATTTTTGGTTAGCATTCATTGTCTTTCAGTGTTTGAAATACGTTGTTCAAGGATCTTTTCGCTTTCAGCGACTGTGATGAAAAATCCCTTCTCAACCTTATTGGTTTACCCCTTAATGTAATCTGCCTCCTTTCTCTTAGAGCTTTTAATATTTTCTCTTTGTTTTGTATATTGGATATCTTCATAACGATGTGTCTTGGTGTTGATCTACTGTGATTTTGTGTGCTCGGTGTCCTGTAAGCATGTCCAATTTGTATATCCGTTTACTTTGTATTTCTGGAAATATTTCTGTAATTATTTCATTCAATAGATTACTCATTTCATTGGTTTGAATCTGTGTAACTATCCAGATGACTCATAAATTTGTTTTTTTATGTTATCCCATATCTCTTGGATGTTTTACTCATGATTTTTTACCAGCCTTTCTGTGTTGGCTAGATTCATTTCAAGATGATATATTTTGTCTTCATTATCGAACATTCTGTCTTCTACTTGCTCCACAGTGTTAGTGATACTCTCAATTGACTTTTTAATTTGGTTTATCGTTTCCTTCATTTCTAGAATTATTGTTTGATTTTTTTATAATCTCTATCTCCTGATAAAGATTCATAACTTCTTCTTTTATCTGTTTATGTAATTCATTTTCAATGTGTTCTTTCACTGTTTGGATTTGCTGTCTCATATCCTCTTTAAGTTTCCATTCCATCTGTCTAAGGTATTCCTTGAGTTCTTTATATGACCATTTTTCTGATGACTATAGGTCCTCCTGAATATTTAGGCTGTCCTTCATTGTTTGTACTTATTTTCTTCCTTGATTTTTTGTGATGCTCATGTTACTTCTTGCTCTGTTTCACTGCTGAGTTACTGTTTACTCTTATAAATTTATTTGATGCTTGGGAGGAAAGATATTAGAAGGAAAGGGAAGAAGTCACTAAAGAGAATGAGAGTAGGCAGGTAGAATTAAAGGAAGGGGAAATAAGAAAATTGAAAAGAAACGATAAGACAAAAGAAAAAAATAGAAAAGAAAGAAAGAAAGAGAAAAATTTAAAAATAATGATCATTTAAAAAATGAATATTAAAATTTAAAATAATAATAATAATAATAAAATAAAAATATTTTAAAAATGAAAACATTTTAAAACGTTAAAGTACAACAACAACAAAAAAAAAATGAATTCACATAAAGAATCTAAATGCCACACTCAGTAGGCCTCAAGTTGAAGAAGCAGAGCAGTATTAAGGGCAGGCCTATTTTTTCACTTCTGTTTCACAGGAAGGGAGTCCAGGCCACCCTGATTTTAGGCAAATGAGGGGCAAGGGAGCTTATTTTGGACACGGACGTGGGCTGTGTACCTCATGGAAACCTCCAGCCGGAGGTTATGATGAGTGTCTACATGGAAGAAGATGAGGGCCATGTTGGGGTGTTTTGGTTTTAGCTGTGAACATTTGTATGGTGGTAGGAAGAGAAGACTGGGTCCACCTGGGCTTGAACTCTTGTGTGATTCAACATAGAGACTGAGATCTGGAATTGACCTCAGAGAAGTATTGCCATGAATTGTGTTGGGATTTTAGAAGGCCATGCATGAGAGTCGCCCTTGGAAAGTGAGATCTAGGCCCAAGGTGGCTTTCCACAAAGCAAAGGGAATCTCAGCCAGGATATCACATGATTTTATTCTGAAAGACTTGGCAGCCATAGTTGAGAGTCAAAGGCTCATGGACCTCACATTGTAGACCTCAATGGGCCTGGCTTCATGTGACCTTTTGGCCACCCTTTGGGAAGCCTTGCCTCTGAGAGTTCTCCAGAGCTTTCATTGAAATCAGCTTACTCAACATTTAATGGTTAATGAATGAATTGAAACCCACAGTGCCTCCAACTTCATCCTTGAATATTGGCCAGATAAAAACCATGAAATTTTTGAAATTCCCAAGACTAGGTGTCACAGGAGAACCTTTGGATGTCCTCTAGCTGATCATGAGAATACAAGACAATGCCTTTATTGACTGGTTTACATGAAAATGGTGTATAACAGAGATGCCAGTAAGTTGGAGCCTGCTGAGTAGTGTTCCTAGAGCCGTGGTGGGCAGGTGTGTGATAAAAAATCTCTGGTGTTGCCATGTTTATCTGCCATTGGTGTCCAAATATCTTGTGACTGACATTTTGCAGCCAGTAGACCCTTATCTGTAACAGCATCTTGTTATATGGAGAGGTTTTTCGGGCAATGTTCAGAATCAGGTTGCTATGGTCAATGGAGCAAGCTATGTGGGATAGAAGCCTGGTTGGTGCATTCTCCAACAGAACCCGACCCACCACAACTGACAGAATTCCCTACAGCACTGTGTCCCAGGTGAACGCTTTTTATTTCATGAAGCAAATACCACACTCCTAGTGCAACAGCAAGAAACACCATGAAGAGTGGAGGATGACCAAATGGCTTCACAGTCCACATGAGGAGACACTTGCCCTCAGTGGCCACAGTTTACCTACACAGAGAAAATTCAGCACTGCTGCCTCATGTTCATTGGAAAATAAGAAACCATGTCATCCATGTCACATAGATGGAGACCCAGATTTGATGGTCTCACTACAAAGGAAGCTAATGCTCCTGACAACAAAATATATTTCAAGTGCCCAACCTCAGAGGTAGTTTCTCCAGATGTTGGGCCGGCAGAGCTTCATGTTTGTGGAGTGTTTACGCTGTCCCTTACTTTTGGAAACTCCTCTACCACCTCCAAATTTGTGAACTCCTGAGCATTTTCTATTCCAGATATGTATTCACAGAATTTCTAACTCTTCTCCTCTAATTGTGTCTTACATGGGGCGAAGGTAATGCCAAGGCATTGTGCTGAATGAGAGTGGGAAGATTTTTATGTAGCACATATTTGCATACACATTGGATACATTTTCCAATTTTCCATTCGAAATACTGAATCCCTGACACTAACAAATTCCCTTCTAGACTTTTACTTATAATCTTAATATGATGCAGAAAAATAACCCAGACAAAATAGAAATACAAGAGGTTCACAGGAGGCATGGTGTATAGTTGGATTTGCCTTTCGTATGATAAATGGTAGGTGTTATAGATCAAGCCAATTTTAATTGAAATAGTTCTCCATGTGTTTTAAAAGTTAACAAATATGAGAATAACTGTCTCCCTTTCTCTGTAGCCTATTCAGCACATGTATTTTTTATGCACATATTGAATTATACCTGGTATCACACGTACATTTTGTGAGGTGGCTGACTTGGCAGATACAAATTGTAAGAAAAGATCACTCCTACTAAACGCTGTTGGAACTGAAAATTCAACATATGGGTCAGTTTTCTAGTTGTACAACATAAATTGATGTTCAGGAAAATGAAAGGAAAATGAATATTTTTGGATCTCTGGATGATATATTTTTCATGGTGAATTTCAATTGGCATACATAATGCTACTTTTTAATGTCTGTGTGTGTGTGTGTGTATATATATATATATATGTATTCACTCTCCAGATTTTTCAAAATATGAAATGTATTTGTCTGATTATACACTCCCTAAATTCATTCATATTTATGTATGTGGATGTATAATCAACTTTTCACAAGTTTATGCTCAGAAATATTCATCCACCTGAAATACATATTTGTTTCCTAGTACTGAAAACTAACTTCAGGGGATCATATGATGACAGCGAAAGGAGTGCATCAACCCCATGTACAGCGTCACTGTGCAGGAGAATGACGAATTTCCAGCAAAATTTGGGTGGTCCTAAACCTAGTGGAAGTATTTCCATCTCACGAGGATCAGCTACGGGGCTCAACGTGAGTGATTTGTCTGCATGGAGCATCATGCTGCTTATTCAGCAAATCGCCCTGCGGGTAGAGTCTGTGGCGCGTGCTGGGAAGCAATGAGATAGCAACACAAATATTCAGTGGTTCAGATTCTGTGGGCTCCTGCCATCTGTACAATCACTGTGCTCATTGCTGAATTCTGGGTTTGAGACCAGGGAAATACACGGTCCAATTCGGTTTTCCACACCAGTCAGACCACAGAGGAAGCCAGGGGCCACCATCTTGGAGAGCTGACGTCACCATTCCTGTTTTCAACTGATAGCAGCTCATTCAGCTATAGAACAGGTAATCTCAGGCTGTCATTCGCCTGTGTCTCGGAGACAAATTACTCAGGCCTGCTCCTATCAGAACATACACCAAGCCCAGAGCGGCCGAATTCTGGCTCCTGGAACTGATCAGGCCCAGGGCTATAGAACCTGCGGAAACTGCTTCTCGGTCTAGGTCTTGCTGAATATTGTGGAGGTAAATACCTACCGAGCCTTCATAGGCAGTGGCAACAGGATTGAGACGGGGCTTGTGAGGGCCGGTCAGGACTCACCCATTGCTTTGTTCATCCGGCAAAGGGAACGAAATGCTGCCATTCGCATGGGATACCAACATGTTAGAGATCTGAAGTCATCACAAAGTGGCGGAGGAGATAACTTCATCGATACCAGCGGTGAGAGAAACAGTTGGTCTCCTGGTAAAAAAAGTGAGTCACAAACACCCGAGTCTCTCTCACTCTGTCTTCAAGCTAGAGGGACAGAGCAGAGACACCGCTCATGCCCGGCACTGGCCCAGCGACCCGCAGGAGTGGTAGTCACGTCATCCCAATTGGAGTAGGGACAGAGCAGAGCCGCCTCCCGTGCCCGGAACAGGCCCATCGACCAGCAGGCTTGGTAGTCACGTCACCCCAATTGGAGTAGGGGCAGAGCAGAGCCACAGCCTATGCCCAGAACAGGCCCAACGACCCGCCGGTGTGGTAGACACGGCACCCCTATTGGAGTAGTGGCAGAGCAGTGCCTTCTCCCGTGCCCATTACAAGCCCATCGGCCCACCAGCATGGTTGTTAGGTCACCCCAATAGGAATAGGGGCAGAGCAGAGCCACCACCCATGCCCAGAACAGGCCCAGCAACCCGCCGGCGAGGTAGTCACATCACCCCAATTGGAGTAGGGGCAGAGCAGAGTGACCAACCTCGCCCACAACGTAGGCAACCGAACAGGGAAACAGGCCAAGTGGCCTGCGGGCACGGCAGACACATAACCCCATTTGGAGTAGGGGTAGAGCAGATCCACTGCCCGTGCCCACAAAATAGACAGACCTGCGACCGACCAGCAAAGAGGCTCAGCGTCCTGCCGGCATGGTAGACACGTCATCCCAATTTGCGTAAGGGCAGAGTAGAGCTGCCGCCCGCACCTGCAAGGTAGGCAGACCTGAAATGGATCAGCAGAACAGGCCGAGGGGTCCGTGGGCGTTGTAGACACGTCACACCAAATGGAGGAGGGGCAGAGCAGAGCCACTGCCCGCGCCCGCATTGTAGACAGACCTGCGACCAACCAGCACAACAGGCCCAGCAGCCCGTCAGCGTGGTAGATAGATCACCCCAATTGGAGGAGCAGAACAGCCGCCCCCCGCTACTTCAAGGGAGACTTTTCAACTATACAAGAGCAATATAAGTATATAGGGGGAAAATTTCAAAAACACAACAGTTTCAACAAGCAGAGAGAAACGCGAGCAGTATGAAAAGACAAGGAAAGAAAGGACCACAAGCAATGCAGGTAAACACAATTTTAGAGGAGGTAATAGCTGCATCAGATGGAATGTCAGATAAAGAATTCAGGATACTCAGGCTTTAGATGATCTGGAGTCTCAAGGAAGACATTAGACAACAAAATCAGACAATTAAAGATCCCTTCGACAATGAATTACATAAACAAATCCAAGAAGCAAAAGATCAACTATATAGGGAGATAGAGGTTGTAAAAACAAACAGAAATCCTAGAATTGCAGGAAGCAATAAACCAACTTAAAAACTCAATTGAGAATACTACCAGCAGAGTAGAACACTTAGAACACAGAACATCAGACAATGAAGACAAAGTATTTCAACTTGAAAAGAACATAGACAGCTGAGCAAGACTGTTAAGAAACCACGAGCAGAACATCCAAGAAATATGGGATAACATAAAGAGGCCAAACTTAAGAGACATTGGGATACAGGAAGGTATAGAGGTTCAAACAAAAGGAATGAGCAACCTATTCAATGAAATAATACGAGATAACTTCCCAGACTTGATAAATAAAAAAGAATCCCAAGTCCTAGAAGCCTACAGAACGCCGAATGTGCAAAATCATAAGAGAGCCACAACTAGACACATTATAATGAAGATGCCCAACAAACAGAAAAAGGAGAGAATTTTAAAAGCTACAAGAGAAAGG